>NW_027137088.1:0-208215 GCF_040869045.1 Eurosta solidaginis | reverse complement strand
TAGAAAAAATAAATTTAATTGGACGACAATACATGGTAGAAGAAGGTCGAAGATTCTGCCAAACAATGTTACCTTTTTCATCCTGTAATTGAAGAGGAATGAAGGAAAATATAAACAAAAATTCATCAGTGTAAGAACTGTATGTAAACTTTTCTTTATATGTGCTATGGCCAGAGCTTACATCGCAACCCCACCTGCTGATTAAATTATACGTCAAGTTTGTAGGTAATAAACTAACAAAAACTTCTTGATTTGCTAAAACTAAACGCTCAACAGTTTTATCTAATACGGACTGGACTTTAATTTCCGCACGTGTTTCACCCACATCAATTTCATTTGTATAGCATTCTTCCTTAGCTTTTCTTAGACTATAAAATGATGGATAAACCTTATGGCCTGCCTTGATGCTCCACTTCCGAGTCGTTTTGTACCCGTGAGTCGTCGACTTGCTATCTACGTAGTATGCTAAAGCTTCTACATTGCTCAAGCATCTTGCATCTGGCTCACATGTCATCTTTTTGCCGGATATTTGAGTGGTTTCCTGTGATTTTTTTATAATGTTAGCAACGTTTCTGTTGCCGGACATACGCGTTGATACTTCTGCCGCATAAAGTAACTCACCAGGACTTCTAGATTGCAAGAGGTCATCCACTCGACGCCGTTTGATTTTTTCACTGCAGCTAACAAAGTCCTTCATTCGTCTTCCGGGGCCGGGGTTACTTGAAGAAGTGGTTGGTTGGTCTGATGGCAACTTTGAATCCACCGTTAGTGTAAATGTGAAGTCTGGACCCGAAAGGCACTCCGAGTTTTTATTCAAAAATCGCTCCTTATGTCTTCCAGAAGTGTTCCACTTTTGATGAAGCTTCGACGAATATGCCGATATTTGTAAGCTTAAACTTTTTATCGAATACTCGGCTGCTTCGCTTAAATCGTATTTAAGTACAACAAAACTCAATAATTCTTTATATTTGGTTTCCTTCGAATGTTGAACCCAAATGTCAAAAAACTCCGTTCTTGGCACGGTTATATCTAAACTATTTTGTGTTTTTGATTTTCCGACAGGGTGAATAGTTGATGATTGTTGTGCTGCCATCTTAAGTGTCGTTGATCGTTCTGATTTGTTATAAGTTGCGCAGTATTTATATTACATTCAGGTATTGGCGTAGATGCTACCAAATGGGGTTGTTTTGTGTAGTGTTCCTGTGTGGTTATACCTGCATTAGGATTGCTTTGTATGTACCTGTTTTTATGCCTTGGTGACTGGTGCGGTAGGTTGTGACAGGTTGAAGTCAGTGATCTTCGCCTTTTTGCTTTTGGTGTTCTCTTGTTGACCTTGCGCGTTTATTTTTGTGTGTTTTATGGCTACGTGTTTGTTCCCTGTACCTGGGTTTGCCGTTTGTAGATGAGTTTTAAAGGTTCAAATATCTCGTCGGAGCTGGTACGTACATACATCCTATTTTATATGTAGAGATAACTAAATCTACAAAAAAAAAATTAAAAATAGATGTGCAAAGAATTCGCGATGGTTTTTTCTTTGGACTATTAGAGAATACTTGCTACTATAACATATGTAAAATTTAGCCCGGATGTCTGCGGATGTATGTAACTTTTTTGTCCCTAAAATTAAAAATATAGAGAAAAAATACCTTTTCTTCTTAATAACGGAATGTTAAATATATTGAAAATACTATAATTGCGAAAGAATTACTATTAAAAAATTTTACTTACCTTCGAGCTTAGAATCCATCAAAAAAATTATATAAAAGTGTTCACTTAAAAGAAATATGAAGCTTAATATTCAACAAGAATTTTGCAAATTAATCAATGTATTTTACGGCCACTCCTGCCTTCTTACTTCAATTAATCAATATATATGAGAAAAAATATCAAGAAAAAGCAAAAATCCCATTATTTTGTTTGTTTTCTTTCATTTCTCATTACACTTTTCTTGGAATAAGAACTTTGTTTTTGTCCAGCTAGCTTGTTCTATACGAAACACTGTGAGACGGTGTGAAATTGGAGAAGGCGAATATTTACTTCACTAAATGGAATTACAATTCCATTGTAACAATTGCGTCTACAATATATGGCATTTATCCTATATCGACAGTCCCAACATACTCCCGCGAAATCCATAAAAAAATAGATGTTCCACGGCCTTTGGCAATTAGTCGTTACAATAGCTTCATGGGTGCGACAGATGGAATGGTCCAAAACGTATCTACTTATCGCATATCAGCCAGGGTAAGAAAATGGGGGTCATCAATTTTTACTTGGCTTGTTGACGTCTCTATGCAGAATGCTTTGATTCTTTATCGAAAAGGTGGTGGAAATATGTCTCGACTTCAAATTCGTCAATTCACTGCCAGATATTATTGCAGAACTCAAGGTGTTGCAAAACCACCTGGCGGATACCGTCGACCCAAAATTGATACCGAATATACAAATTCACGATATGACTGCCAGGCGCATTTCCTAACCCCACCCAAAAAAAAAATTGCACTAGGAAAGACACGAAGATGTCAGGGCTCTAATTACAAATCTAGCATTACAACTGAATGTGTAAAATGTAATGTTGGATTGTACGTTGATTGCATTCAAAAGTATCACTTTATACCCATAAACTAAACATTATAGATAATTTTTTGTTTACTTGTAAGCCAAATACTTGTTATTTAACTGTTTATCTTTTTATGTAACTTTACTCAAATAAAAATCAAAAGTCATGTGTTTTATATATAAAATGAATTATTTTGTGCTCCCTAAATTGTTATAAGAATAAAAGTGCTATTTATTTTCAAAATAAATAAAAGTATATATAATTCATGTTAATTTTTGCAATTCGTATGGAAGTGACCAACGTTACATATGTGTAACAGCCCACTCTGTCCCAGCCCCACCCAAAAAAAATTTTTTTTTGTTCTATCAGTTTAAGTGGCTAAATATAAGCAATACACAAAATTTCAAAAAAATCCATCTATGTTAAGGTTTCCAATTATGACCAATTAGTGACCAATTAATTGGCATAATTTTTTTTGGAAAATTTATGTATACAGGGTGTTTAGACAGGAAAATTGTTTTCCCCTTGGAAAATTTTAAATGGCCATAAAAAATTTCCTATGGCTGACCAATTAGTGGGGCGCACTGATCAATTATGACCAATTAGTGAGCAATTATTTGGCATACTTTTCGATATGGAAATCCGCCGATGGGTGCTAACATCCGATAACAGAGTAACATCCGATAACAAAGAAAATTTTAAAAATTAATTAAAAAGTTCCTATGGCTGACCAATTAACGAAACCTGGTGACCAATTATGACCAATTAGTGACCAATTAATTGGCATAATTTTTTTTTGGAAAATTTATGTATACAGGGTGTTTAAACAGGAAAATTGTTTTTCCCTTGGAAAACTTTAAATGGCCATAAAAAATTTTCTATGGCTGACCAATTAGTGGGACCCCCTGACCAATTATGACCAATTATTGACCAATTATTTGGCATATGTTTTGTTATAAAATTCCAGAAATGGGGTGCTAACATCCCACACCCGACCATGAAAATTTTAAAATTTCCATAAAATTTTTTCTAATGCTGACCAATTACTGAAACCTGCTGACCAATTATGACCAATTAGTGACCAATTATTTGGCATATGTTTTGTTATAAAATTCCAGAAATGGGGTGCTAACATCCCAGAGCCGCCACGGGGGGGCCCCTATTTCCTGTTACCCTACTTTCGAAGAAGAAGAAAGTTTAGACCCCAGTGAAGCTAAACCAGCGCGTTTTTCTAACGAAACGCAAGATGTCGTTTGGGTTTATAGATTCAAGCTCCGCAAGTTACCCAAATGAGTGTCTGTGGATGCATTGGTACCTGGTTTTTGAAAGTGCGGGACAGTGGCACAGATAGTGCTCTACGCTTTCTATCTCCCCCTCGTCTCTACAGCTGCGGCAGAAGTCATTTGTCTGCAGGCCCATATAGGCACCGTGAGTGCCCATGAGACAGTGACCTGTAAGAAGGCCCACTAGTGGGTTTATAGAGATACAGTTTAAAAATATCACCGATTGCGATCTATTTTCACCCAGCTTAGGCCAAATTTGCTTGGATATACTACAAGTAGGTTCCCTGTCCCATCTGGCGTTTGCCTGCTCCGTGAAAAGAGATCGCAGGCAGTGTTTGCAAGTGTTTAGAGGAGGGCTGGCCCAACCCGCGGAGGTAATTGTTTGCAGGTTGGTGCCTTCCCTAGCTAGCTCATCCGCGGCGCAGTTTCCTGAGATGTCAGAGTGGCCAGGAACCCATATTATGCTTAGGTTGCAATTTTCAGCTAGTTTGTTGAGGGTTTCTCTGCACTTCAATGCCACTAGTGACGAGGTGTTACTGCATTGCCGGGATTTTATGGCAGCTTGGCTGTCAGAGAAAATTAAAATAGAATTGGTCACCTGCAGGTTTGCAAGATAGAGGGCTGCTTCCCAGATAGCTATGAGTTCAGCCTGAAAAACAATGCAGTGGTCGGGTAAGCGAAAGCTCTCGCATAGATTGAACTTCTCCGAGAATATTCCGCTGCCGAATCTGTTGTTTAGTTTAGAGCCATCTGTAATAACGGAGATTTCATGAGATCCCGGCTCCACGCCGTTTGCCCACTCGTTCCTCTCTGGGATTCTTGAGGGAAATTTGTTGTCACAGCAAGGGGCGATGTTGTATGGTCCAATTTCAAGAAGGTTTAGGGTACCTGCTTCAGGATCCGGGTGTGACCAAACCTGCAGTTCCTCCATCGTACTATAGCGTTGAGCCTTGCCGCGTTACACAGTATCTACCATATAGATCAGTTGGGAGAAGGAATAATATGGTGTCAAGATGTACCCTGGGTACATGAACACTTCAGCACCAGCCATACTTTCCATCTTTTCATTTAAATTTTTTTTTCTTTTTATGCTTTTGATTTTTCTTATTACAAGTTTCATGACTCTGTAACACTCTGTATTATCTAACACTAGTCTAAACTCAACTTCCGTCCGTCTGTCAATGCTTGCATATGATTTTTGATAACAAAATACATATATCGATAATCAAGACGTCAATGATAACCATATGGGTCTTGAGCGATTTCCGGAGCTCAGCTCTTTCTTTTCCTGAGGAACTACCGTGCGGTAAACATCTGGTGCAGAAATTTAAGTCCGGGTCGAGTGTTCAATTTTAAGTTAAACCTAGCAAGGCGTCTAAATTCGCGAGTGTTTTCGTAGGACGTTACCCACGGTAGATCGAACATACCAACACAAAATCATCAATTCCTGCAAAAGATCCGGCCCAGAAATTAGGTAAGAACGCAGTGACATCCTATAACATAGTGTCCGTGTAGTTTAGTGCTGACGGGTAGTGTTAGTATTTTAAACAACGAATGGGAATTAAAATTCGGTACCCTTGCAGACAAATACCTACTGCGCATACACTGGAGAAGATTAGCGAGCGGAACGCTGGAAGACGGGTGCAGGAGCCCCCATCGAGTTGCATGCGGCTAACCCTTCAAAACCCGATCCAATTAGGCGCTTGAAAATACATAAAGTTGTACATTCGCAAATTATGCAACCGCATTACACATAAAATAATACAATTAAAATTAGTTCCCATAATTCAAAGTTCTAGCGATGCGTGGTCGCTAGAAAAGAAGTAGGACAGTAAATAGATTTAAAACCGCATATGCATCTAGAAAGATGGTTAGCATGCTGATCTAAAATGATCCTAACCTAATTTAACTTAGTAATACCTACCTTTGAACCTAAAGTCTGAGTTCCCTTGTGTAAAGCTAGCTAAAAAGACCTATTAGTTTGTAACTATGTTGCTGCATGTTAATTACACATGTGGATAGGTATAACCATATATTTATCAAAAAAAAAAAAACAAAGGAAAAAACGAATTTAAAATTTTACTTAAGCTGAAATGAATTTGAAATTAAATATACGGTTAATACATTAGTTTACTACTTACCCTTAAGATATACCAAGTATCTTCATACTTCCAGTTAAGCTACTCTTTATACTTACCTTCAACCTAGATCTCAAATTTGCCGTCGGATATTTAATTTGATTAAGAACATTTTTTTTTATATGCAACTATGTTAAACAACCTGTTATTAACAGAATTATTCTATGTACGTTTACATAGAATACCATATGATCGCTGCTAAAACTGACCTAGTTCCACAAAATGTCATAACTTTTCATTCCATTTACCCACTTTCTGTTTACTTTTTCGAGAGAAACCCGAAAGGCACCTTAAACATACTAAAACTCTTACTTTAACAAAAGTTTGGAAATTCTCTTAGAATCTCTCAGTTTTTCATTTGTTTGCGCTCATGCCGGCGGCGATTAATCTTTGATACTTTTTAAGCGACCTTCGCACACCAGTCATACAATGCATGGCCTAAAAATAGCCCCAGCCGGTTTTTAAGATTAATTATATCGCAGGTTTTTTTTTGTTGGTTGGATGAAATCTTCCCTATCCCTAACGATTCTTCCATAGGGTTAAGCTTACGATCGCGTACCAGCCGCTTCATACAAAGCAAGGAAGGCCTTCTTCGCTTCGTGGGACAGCGTTGGACTAAGCAAATGGGTACATAACGACAAAAGCATGTAAGTGAATTTAAGTCATTTTGTCCACCAACTATTTTAGCATAACCAGAGAAGGAGGTGCTTAGTTACACATGTACTTACATACATATTAGTTATGTATGTACGTAGATGCATTATATTTTTGTTTTTTTTTTTGCGTGCGCCAAATTGCACATAAGTTCATACATATCTATATATGCACGTCAACTTAGTTTTTTTTTTGTATCATTAATTTCTATCTTTGAATGGATTGCTGAGATCTCTGCTTAGCAAACCAAAGGGAGTTAGAATGGGTTTTTCTTCCCTCTCTATTATTTTTTTTTCTGAATAAGCCACAAGTCTACGAGAATGACAAGGTCGTTAGCCTATGGAATACCTTATGTATGTATGGTTGAGGTAGGTTGGTTTTGGTCAGCTGATTGATACCCCCAAACAAATAAATGTTAGTACTTTAGGATTAATTGTAGTCTTAGTGTTAGCATTATACCTATTTTGAAGCTTCGATTAGAATATAAGAAGAATGAATTGAGCTTTAATAAATATTTGTAATTATGGAATTTTAAACTTAATTGCGTTGGTCTGATTCCATAGTTAGTGTTGGTGGATTTATTGGGGCTTTATTAACAGCTTTAAAGCCATGGTAGGGTGGGTTAAGAACAGCCGCCAAAATAAGATACCCGCTGCTAGGTATGGGGTTTTCCAGGCATAGTGGGTGGTACTCAGGCTTTCCGGTAGCTTTTCGTTAGTGTGCAACATTCAAGTTCTTGTTCGGCCCCCGAGCTAACAGATGGTGGCTTGGTTCGGTAAAAGTGTTTCGAACCCTCCCCAGGCTGAAGCTCTCGTACTAACGCCAGTGCACACACCACTTTTACTAACATGCTAAGCAAGCCCATCTTAAGTAAGAGGCTTAAGGGGCTCGTAACAGAAAATGGCGCCCGAGCAGGGACCTGACTGACAGACGACCGGAGGCGTACTAGGTTTTCGCCGAAGACTTTTGGTCCCTACCAATTATTCCCTCTTGGAATATTCGTTTTTTTTGTCTGTTCGTTTTCTTGAAAATTTCTATATGACCTTTTTTATTTTTTTTTGTGAACCAAAGTCGATTGATTGGAAGCGCGAAACTTTAGCTAAATGCTTTTTGTTTTGACCAATTTAATTGATAGTTTTTCGAAGCCATGTCTAGGTAGTCAGAGTAGCTCTGGGCTGACGCTGGAATTGCAGAACCCTAAAGGCTTGATGTCTACGGATCTGACCGCTGAAGCTACTGTACCTATTCGAAGATACCTTATAGGAGTTAAGATTTTGCAGATTTCATGAGCGTGTGGATGTTAGCTATTTGGAACTGTGGTTTTAGCTCGTCTGTATGTCAGCTAGCCAACCGATAGTGTAATTATCTAACACCTTTGTGAAGTTCTGGCAAACTAATTTATCTCAAAATCCATTTTCGAGTGTTTTTCTAATTTTTGATTTTGTTGTTTCCATGCCGAAAGCTTCGAGTATGTATTCATTTTCGATTGACCTGGAATGCCCCTACCAAACTGACCGCCACACAGCTTGGATGTCAGACCAACCATATTTTTGATGATTTACTTTACTTTGTAGATTTGACAATTTTTTTTTGTAGTTTCACGAATATTAGGAAATACGCAAACTACCATTCTTATATTGGTAAAACCATACATATACACTTTGATTGAGCGAGATACGTATGTACATATATATAGGTGCACATGTGCATACAACTTGAATATATAAAACGCTTAGTTTTTTTTCATTTTTTTTTTCTTTCGAATCGATTCATTGTTGTTTGAATTAGATATTTTTTTTAAGTTCCCAAACCTTCGCATTACGGGCATTGAGGAATTGGTTTTTTTTTTTGGGTTGTGGTCCTCAGGATCGGAGTTTTTTTTAAGCATTTGCTTTTCTTTTGATTTTCGATTTTTAATTTTTTTCTATTATGGCGTTTAACCAAGGGTCTGTACGGGTGACACTTCAGGGGAATAGCTGTACAATCTGTCAAGAAAACCTTGAAGCTACCGACGATATCTTGACAACGTCTTGCTCCCATACCATTCACCGAGCATGTTTGCTAAACTGGTTGAAAAAGAACAATTCATGTCCTCAATGCAGAGCCAGGTGCACTAGCAGGGAATTTAAAAAGAACAACAATAAGAACACAGAGCTGCCCCGCAATGAGCAAGGTCACGTTGAAGACGGTGCTCAGAGTTTACCTATTTCTGCACCAGATACAGGTAGTAGAGACGAGGAAGGGCGGATCAGAAATATAGTTCCGGCCGTGATTGTGGCTAGACAGGCCACTGTAGTTGATGACCTCGAGAACCGAGTAGCCCACTTGATCGAGCAAAGACTCGAGAGTACCCTGACCACGGTCCTAGCCAGGCTAAACCTGAATAGGGAAAATCCGAATGAGCCGTCAGCTCCACCAGTAGAGAACCATAGTCCGGTAGTCAACAATATCCCCTTAGGTCCGCCAAACAATCATTCGACTGGATTTTGGCCTAGGGACATACCTCATTTACCCAATAACTCCAACCAAACTTTCCATCGTGCAATTGACCAGCTTCGCTTTAGCGATATGTCGAGTGTACCCAATTCCGGCAGAATTGCACACCTCATTTCGAGTTGGGGTATCACGTTCGATGGGTCAATGCGGTTATCGGTCGATAGCTTTATTTACCGTATCGAATGCCAGGTAATAGATACCCTCGGTGGGAATTTCAACCTCCTTTGCGAACATGTCCAAAGTTTATTTACTCACGATGCGAAAGATTGGTACTGGAGGTATCGACGTTCAGTGGAACGCGTCACTTGGATTTCCCTGTGTCAGGCTCTCAGAACTAATTTCCAACAACACAAAAGTGGTTTTGAGTTGAAGGAGCACATTAGAGGCAGAAAGCAGGGTATGACCGAGAGCTTTGATGAGTTTAGGAATTCTGTTCTCAAATTGGCTGAACCCTTACAAGTACCACTGACAGAGGCCGAACTGATAAAAATTTTGCAACACAACCTACGTCCCCGCATCCGAGAGCAGTTGCTATATGTACCTGTTAGCTCTCTCGCCGAACTACGTAGACTATGCTTGAAGGGTGAAAGCCTTGCAAGCGAAATTACAAAGTCCTGTACTCCACTACCATCCGCAAATGCGCGACAAGCACCCCGTAGATATGCTAATGAGCTGCAGTACGAAGACGACATACCCGAAACTGCAGAGTGTGAAGTGGACGAGGTGACGAAACGGTCGTTCGACGCATCGAAATTAGTGTGCTGGAACTGTAGGAGTGAAGGTCACAGGTATATGGATTGTCTTGAAGACCGAAGTGTCTTTTGTTACGGCTGCGGCAAGCCAAATGTTTATAGGCCGAAATGCGAAACGTGTTCGGGAAACTTGCAAGCGGGCGAGGTTTCGAAGTTGAACCCTCGCAAAGACCCAAAACCGAAATAATAAGTCCTTTGATTTCCCGCGCAGAAACAGGTAGCCACTCTGCGAAGACTAGTCCATTTGTCCATGAGATTGTTCCCTACGATGTCCGCCTGAAAAATTATAATGAAGTCCGAAACAGAATTTTTTCTGAAGAAAATAAGTCTATACCCGTTAGAAGTCGTTCGTCCGTCCGCATTAACGAGTTTTGGCGAGGTATTAAGGACAAACGAAGATCAATTAAGAACTTTGTGTGCTCTTTGACCAAGAAGTCATCTGACCTAAGGCCCTATGCTAAAGTAACGATTTGTGGTGTAGATCATTTAGGATTGCTAGACAGCGGAGCCCAAGTCTCATGTATAGGATCCTCACTTGCAGACGAGATTCGCAAAGAAAAGAAGCTGCGAGAACATAAAACTGCAGTTTGTACCGGTGATGGTAAAACGCAAGTGGTTTTCGGGATTATAGACTTGGAAGTAAAATTTGAGGGTAGGAATCAGTTGATTTCGTTTTTTGTCATACCGAGCATGTCTCAAAAAGTTATATTGGGAGTCGATTTTTGGATTAAATTCCAAATCGCGCCCCACCTTATATCCGAGATTGCCCTTGATGTAGAACCGAGTGGTAATGCCATGTTCTTAACTGACGAGCAAACCGTTCACTTAAATATGATTAAAAACCGATTTCCGAACTGTGATAAGGAAGGCTTAGGGAAAACGTCTTTTATGGAGTACGTAATAGAGCTACAGCCCAACGTCCGTCCGATCAAACAAAGATACTTCCCCATTTCCCCTGCGGTAGAAAAATTAGTTCACGCAGAAATCGATGAAATGCTTAAGTTAGGAGTGATCGAAGAGTCCCCTAACAGTCCTTGGTCCAGTCCGGTCGTTCTAGTGAAGAAGCCAAATAAGGTCCGTCTGTGTCTTGACTCCAGAAAGATAAACAGCGTAACCGTTAAGGACGCTTACCCCCTCCCGCATATAGATGGTATACTAAGCAGGATACCAAAGGCAAAATACATAACTTCACTAGATTTGCGTAGAGCCTTTTGGCAAATCCCCCTGTCCGAGAAATCTAGGGATTATACTTGTTTTACTGTCCCCAACCGTCCGTTGTATCGATACTGTGTAATGCCCTTTGGCTTATGCAACGCCCCTCAAGCCCTTTGCCGCTTGATGGATCGCGTCATTCCACCCAAATTAAAAAATCAAATTTTTGTGTATTTAGACGACCTGCTTATACTGTCCGAAGATTTTGATAGCCATATGTCCGTTCTGTCCGACGTTGCTCACCAGTTACGAAAAGCTGGATTAACCATTAACGTGGAGAAGAGCAAGTTTTGCATCAGTGAGGTGAAGTATTTGGGATATATTGTGGGTAATGGCACTCTTCGAACCGACCCGGAGAAGATTTCCGCCGTTACCAATTATCCAGTACCCACTACCGTTAAACAAGTTCGGCGATTCCTTGGAATGGCCGGGTGGTACCGTCGGTTCGTAGATAACTTTGCGTCCATTGCCACCCCCTTGACTAACTTATTAAAGAAAAACAAAAATTTTTCTTGGAATGATGAAGCCCAGAAGTCGTTTGATACTTTGAAACAGGTATTATGTTCTGCCCCTGTCTTAGCCAGTCCTGACTATACAAAGCCATTCATAATTCAATGTGATGCATCTAAGCTTGGTGTTGGTGCGGTTTTGGCGCAGCAGAATGAAGAAGGTATCGAAGTCCCAATTGCATATTTCTCCCAAAAACTCAACAAGGCTCAAAGCAATTACAGGGTTACGGAGCTAGAATGCCTTGCAGCTATGCTCAGTTTAAAAAAGTTCAGAGCCTATGTTGAAGGGCAAGATTTTACAATTGTGACTGACCATGCCAGCCTTCAGTGGTTGATGCACCAAAGCGACCTATCCACCCGACTAGCACGATGGTCATTGAAACTTCAAGGTTATCGATTCAAAATAGAGCACAGAAAGGGTTCTTTAAATGAAGTGCCGGATACCTTATCCCGTCAAAATTTCGAAGAAATCAATGAGTTAGAGGTCCGTCCGATAGTTGATATAGAATCGTCCGAGTTTAAGTCCGAAGAGTACAAGAAATTAATAGTTCATATTAAAAACAATCAAAGTAGACTACCATATCTGCAAATAGTTGATGACCGGGTCTATAAAAGGACCGAATGTCCCAACGGTAACCCGGAGCGGGAGGTATACAACTGGAAACTATGGATCCCGAAAAGCTTGGTTGAGAACGTGATACAGAATGCTCACCGCCCGCCTAACAAATGCCACGGAGGAATAGCAAAAACCTTAGAAAGGCTTCGAATGAACTTTTATTGGCCAAACATGACGGTTGACGTAAAGGACTACATCCGAAGTTGTGAAACCTGCCAAACCTCGAAGCCATCAAACGCTACGCTGCGATCCCCTATGTCCGCACAATACACCGTTCAGCGTCCTTTTCAAAAACTCTACGTCGATTTTCTCGGTCCATATCCCCGTTCAAAGCAAGGTAATATCGGAATCTTTATTGTTTTGGATCACTATACCAAATTTCCTCTTTTCAAGGCCGTAAAGAATTTTAATGCTCTTGGGATATGCGATTTTCTTCGGGAAAGTGTGTTTGCTGTTTTCGGAACACCCGAAATAATTTTAAGTGACAACGGGAAACAATTCAAGTCATCCCAGTTCAATAATTTGCTTGCTGAACGGGGTATCAAACATGTCTACACTGCCTTATACAGTCCTCAAGCGAATGCCAGCGAGCGGGTTAATCGGTCCATAATTGCAGGAATAAGGGCTTACTTAAAAGATGACCAGGCTCTGTGGGACAAACACTTGCCAAGCATTGCCGAGGCATTGAGGAGTTCTGTTCACCAGTCCATAGGTTGTACCCCTTACTATGCCCTTTTCGGTCAGCAGATGCCGGCTCATGGTGACGAGTATCCGCTTTTTCGAAAATTGGGGTCCCTCGAAGGTCTCGTCGTAGATAGATTAGACAAACTGGCGTTAATACGGCAGTCTATAGGTGAAAATATTAAAAAAGCGTTCGAATCGTCAGCAAAAAGATATAACTTGCGAAGTTCGGCAGAAAAATTTAAGGTTGGAGACTCGGTCTATAGACGAAATTTTGTGCTGAGTGACGCCTCAAAGAAATTTTGTGCCAAGTTTGCCCCTAAGTTCGTAAAAGCAACCGTTGTTGCACAAACTGGCAATTGTTTATATGAATTGCAAGACGTAGATACAGGCAAACGAGCTATTTATAACCAAAAGGACATCCAAAAAGACAGAGGAAAGATACCAACCGCACCAACACTCTAGGTGGGGGGGTATATGTACCCTGGGTACATGAACACTTCAGCACCAACCATACTTTCCATCTTTTCATTTAAATTTTTTTTTCTTTTTATGCTTTTGATTTTTCTTATTACAAGTTTCATGACTCTGTAACACTCTGTATTATCTAACACTAGTCTAAACTCAACTTCCGTCCGTCTGTCAATGCTTGCATATGATTTTTGATAACAAAATACATATATCGATAATCAAGACGTCAATGATAACCATATGGGTCTTGAGCGATTTCCGGAGCTCAGCTCTTTCTTTTCCTGAGGAACTACCGTGCGGTAAACATCTGGTGCAGAAATTTAAGTCCGGGTCGAGTGTTCAATTTTAAGTTAAACCTAGCAAGGCGTCTAAATTCGCGAGTGTTTTCGTAGGACGTTACCTACGGTAGATCGAACATACCAACACAAAATCATCAATTCCTGCAAAAGATCCGGCCCAGAAATTAGGTAAGAACGCAGTGACATCCTATAACATAGTGTCCGTGTAGTTTAGTGCTGACGGGTAGTGTTAGTATTTTAAACAACGAATGGGAATTAAAATTCGGTACCCTTGCAGACAAATACCTACTGCGCATACACTGGAGAAGATTAGCGAGCGGAACGCTGGAAGACGGGTGCAGGAGCCCCCATCGAGTTGCATGCGGCTAACCCTTCAAAACCCGATCCAATTAGGCGCTTGAAAATACATAAAGTTGTACATTCGCCAATTATGCAACCGCATCACACATAAAATAATACAATTAAAATTTGTTCCCATAATTCAAAGTTCTAGCGATGCGTGGTCGCTAGAAAAGAAGTAGGACAGTAAATAGATTTAAAACCGCATATGCATCTAGAAAGATGGTTAGCATGCTGATCTAAAATGATCCTAACCTAATTTAACTTAGTAATACCTACCTTTGAACCTAAAGTCTGAGTTCCCTTGTGTAAAGCTAGCTAAAAAGACCTATTAGTTTGTAACTATGTTGCTGCATGTTAATTACACATGTGGATAGGTATAACCATATATTTATCAAAAAAAAAAAAAACAAAGGAAAAAACGAATTTAAAATTTTACTTAAGCTGAAATGAATTTGAAATTAAATATACGGTTAATACAATAGTTTACTACTTACCCTTAAGATATCCCAAGTATCTTCATACTTCCAGTTAAGCTACTCTTTATACTTACCTTCAACCTAGATCTCAAATTTGCCGTCGGATATTTAATTTGATTAAGAACATTTTTTTTTTATATGCAAATATGTTAAACAACCTGTTATTAACAGAATTATTCTATGTACGTTTACATAGAATACCATATGATCGCTGCTAAAACTGACCTAGTTCCACAAAATGTCATAACTTTTCATTCCATTTACCCACTTTCTGTTTACTTTTTCGAGAGAAACCCGAAAGGCACCTTAAACATACTAAAACTCTTACTTTAACAAAAGTTTGGAAATTCTCTTAGAATCTCTCAGTTTTTCATTTGTTTGCGCTCATGCCGGCGGCGATTAATCTTTGATACTTTTTAAGCGACCTTCGCACACCAGTTATACAATGCATGGCCTAAAAATAGCCCCAGCCGGTTTTTAAGATTAATTATATCGCAGGTTTTTTTTTGTTGGTTGGATGAAATCTTCCCTATCCCTAACGATTCTTCCATAGGGTTAAGCTTACGATCGCGTACCAGCCGCTTCATACAAAGCAAGGAAGGCCTTCTTCGCTTCGTGGGACAGCGTTGGACTAAGCAAATGGGTACATAACGACAAAAGCATGTAAGTGAATTTAAGTCATTTTGTCCACCAACTATTTTAGCATAACCAGAGAAGGAGGTGCTTAGTTACATATGTACTTACATACATATTAGTTATGTATGTACGTAGATGCATTATATTTTTGTTTTTTTTTTGCGTGCGCCAAATTGCACATAAGTTCATACATATCTATATATGCACGTCAACTTAGTTTTTTTTTGTATTATTAATTTCTATCTTTGAATGGATTGCTGAGATCTCTGCTTAGCAAACCAAAGGGAGTAAGAATGGGTTTTTCTTCCCTCTCTATTATTTTTTTTTCTGAATAAGCCACAAGTCTACGCGAATGACAAGGTCGTTAGCCTATGGAATACCTTATGTATGTATGGTTGAGGTAGGTTGGTTTTGGTCAGCTGATTGATACCCCCAAACAAATAAATGTTAGTACTTTAGGATTAATTGTAGTCTTAGTGTTAGCATTATACCTATTTTGAAGCTTCGATTAGAATATAAGAAGAATGAATTGAGCTTTAATAAATATTTGTAATTATGGAATTTTAAACTTAATTGCGTTGGTCTGATTCCATAGTTAGTGTGGGTGGATTTATTGGGGCTTTATTAACAGCTTTAAAGCCATGGTAGGGTGGGTTAAGAACAGCCGCCAAAATAAGATACGCGCTGCTAGGTATGGGGTTTTCCAGGCATAGTGGGTGGTACTCAGGCTTTCCGGTAGCTTTTCGTTAGTGTGCAACATTTAAGTTCTTGTTCGGCCCCCGAGCTGACAGATGGTGGCTTGGTTCGGTAAAAGTGTTTCGAACCCTCCCCAGGCTGAAGCTCCCGTACTAACGCCAGTGCACACACCACTTTTACTAACATGCTAAGCAAGCCCGTCTTAAGTAAGAGGCTGAAGGGGCTCGTAACAAAGAGCTTTGGTGGGAGTGGAGGGAAGGGCACCGCTGGTAAGCATTGCCGCCATCCTCTGCACTGTCGTTACTTTGCTCTTGTTAGATTCGATATCGAGTGCCGTCCACCATACGGTGATGGCGTAGAAGAGTATGGGTTTCTCCACTGCCGTGTAGATCCAATGGACTATGCGTGGCTGGAGACCCCACCTTTTTCTGATTGCCGACTTACAAGCGTAGAGAGCCATTGTGGCTTTCCTGGATCGTTCCTCCACATTTCTCTTCCAGCCAAGCCTCCTGTATATAATAACTCCGAGATATTTAACCTCGGTAGAGAGTTTTATTTCCCTCCCATTTAGGGACGGGAGGGTATAATGCGTTTGCGGGTAAAAAGTACCATCTCAGTTTTTTCACTGCTGATGCTGAGTCCGCATTCCCTAGACCAAGTGTTTGTTAGATTAAGAGCATTTTGCAAGAGTTCGCCAAGCACCGGAAGGTATTTGCCGGTAACTGTCAAGGCTATGTCGTCGGCATATGCAATGACTTGGCATCCGGTGGGCTGTAGTATAGATAACAGAGCGTTCACCGCCAGGTTCCATAGTAGCGGAGAAAGAACGCCCCCCTGGGGGGTTCCTCTGTTGGCATACCTTATTAACCTTATTAGCTCAGAGGTAATGCTTCTCTTGTTTAGAAGGAGCTCGACGAATTTCACAAGAGGCTCTTCCACCCCTAGTGAACGTAGAGATTTTGTGACCGCTGCTGGGAGAACGTTGTTGAAGGCTCCTTCTATGTCGAGAAAGATATCCAGCGTAAATTTTTTAAGGCAAGACCCTTCTCTATCTTATTAGTGATAGCATGTAGAGCTATCTCTACGGATTTGCTTTTAGAGTAGGCGTGTTGGTTGTTGGAGATTAGTGCGTTATTTGCCGATCGTCTAATATAGGCGTCCAGCAATCGTCCTAGAACTTTTAATTAATAATATAAATTACCTTACTTATAAAAAGTATTTAAAATACTCATAAAGCCATCTTTCGAACAAGAAAAATCTAGGAGGAAGGAGGTCAGACTTATTGGTCTGAAATCCTTTGAACTGTTGCCCGATATCCCGCCTCCTTTATGTATGAAGACTACCTTTGCCTTGGTCCGTTCCGTGGGGATATAGACCAGGTTGAGGCAAGCCTTGTAGATTTTAGCTAGCAGCGGGCTTATAAGATCTCTTGCAGCTTACAACTCTGCGGGAAATATTCCATCCATTCACGGAGATTTGAAGGGTTTAAAGTACTTGATTCCCCATATAACTCCTTTTTCGCTAACTATGTGGTCCAGTGGTCGAAACGGCCCTGGGTTAGATTGCGTGTTTAAGAGGTATGGTTGAGAGGTGCAGCCTGGAAAGTGAGTGCTGACCAGGGTATCTAGAATTTCCGTACTAGAAGTGGCGAGGACCTTTCGTAGGTGATTGGCCTCTGAGACTTCTTCGATGTCATTGGTAAAGTTCTTCCAGGAGTCCCTTTTGGCCTCCTGGATTGACTTCTTGAAAGATTTTAACGCGTCCTTATAATGGGACCAGATTCCAGTGCGCTTAGCCTCGTTTAACAGTTGTCTGCTGTTTTTCCTCTGATCGGAGATTTCTTGGTTCCACCAATAAGGTTTCTTTTTGCCCCTTAACTTAATCTCCGGGCAGGCTGCTGTGAAGGCAGCGTTACAAGATTTGGTGATAAGATCTACTGCTTCTTCTATTTTGGACGATGAGTATAGCTCACCGAGAGAAGCAGATGTTGTGTCTAAAGGAGGCGCTTCATCAGTTCCTAGCGGTAGGCTCGAACTACCGGGACAAGCGTTTCTTAAGAGAGTAGAGGATACGACTTTTTTATATAGGTTCCAGTCCGTACGTCTCCCATTCCTGTAAGCCACCCTAGGCGGTGCACGTAAAAGCATAGTAAAATTGATATACATATAATCAGAGTGGGAGTTTTCGTTGGAAACTCTCCAAATTTTTGACAAGGTCAGAGAATGGCCCTGAAACTAGAGTAATATCTAGAACCTCCTTTCTATTTGAGGTGATAAAAGTTGGTTTGCATATACTTAGATTGTTGTTAATAATAGAATCAAAAAGAGACTCACCCCTAGTGTTAATGTCGGTAGAGCCCCAAGCGGTGTGATGTGCATTGGCATCGGCTCCGATTATTATCGGGAACCCTTTGCTGTGGGTCTCCCGTACCGCTTTGCAGAGCCGGTTCTTCACAGAAGTTGGGCGATCGTGCGCCAGATAGGCGGACATCAGCCAGAGCGTTCGGTCCTGTAGCTCGAGGCTAATGCAGGTAAAGTCCTGGTCGCTAAAAAGAGATAGCAGAATAAATACTAGAGTTTTCTTTATTAGAATACAAGATCTGATTCTACCTGTCACGGGCGGTGTCACCAGCTGCAGCTGGTAGTCCTTAGAATAGAGCCCACAGACCTTGCCAGCAACGACCCAAGGCTCCTGGACTAGAACGACGTCCTCATCTGTTGTGCTGAGGCGTAAGATTAGGGCATCAGAGGCTGCCTTAGAGTGGTGCAGGTTTATTTGAAGAACATGCGCGCCCGTTAAAGGTCGGCTTCAGCATCGACGTCCATCCTCTACTGATACGCAACGTCGGATGCCTCCTCTACGATAGTATCGTCGAATTCGGCATCCGTCGGATTCCAGCAGAAACTGCTCGTCCATGCCAGTAAAGAACTGGCCCGCAAACACAGATACCGAGAGTGTATCGCTCTCGGCATCCGGAGTGCTGCGTGCCAGTTCGATATCGGCCCCATTTTCACTTAAGGTGCTACATGGGTCCCCGAGATTCGTTGTGGCGGTTGCGGATTCGCTCGAGGCGTTATCCCCACGCACCAGATCTTCCGGCGCGGAGGTGGCTCCTTCATCAGGGCCAGGGGCAGCAGATCCACTCGGGGTGTTTCCATATAACTCCTCGCCCTGAGGTACAGGCTCACCTTCGTCCGGTGCTTCTTATTTAGTACCATCCCTTCGAATCTTCACCGTGATGGAGTAGAAGCCGTAACAGAAAACTCCACCACATTCGTCAAGCCAAGGGAGAGAAACCTCGTTTATGATGAAACCAACATAACGCTGCTTCGCCCTTGTCTCGCCGACACGGACTACCCTCCAATCACTCGAAGGTAGCCCGTTATTTGATTCTGCGATGGTTGCTAAAATCTCGCCAGGATCCGCTATGCCGTCTGGGACCCAGGCCCAAGGTCTCGGTCTGTTCGGAATTTCTTCCAAACCGACCGCATCTAAGCTGGCTCCAGTGCTCATCGGCGCAGGGAACAAGCTTGATCCTGCCCTGGTGCCAGCCGGCATCACGAATAGTAGAAGCCGGCCCGGATACTTGGTCATGACGTCCTTAAACATCTTGAGAAGGCCGTTAAGGACATCCTTGCAGTTATCCGGGGTCATGTTCCCATCGGGGTGACCGCGGTTCAAAACCGCCAGCGTAAAGTTGGCCTTAGCCGCCTCGCTGAACGTTTTGGTCAGGGCAGGGGGAGTAGTAGTCGAAGGCTTGTGCCTTTTGGGAACGCTCGGGGCATTTCCCATAGACCTTTGCCTTTTAAAGACCGGCATCTTCGGGTCAGAAGATTTTTTGTTGGGAGAAGGGGTATTCGCAGTAACTTGGGGGATGGGATTGTTATTGCTGCTCTTCTTGGCAGCAATAATCTTCCTGGTCCAGGCCAGAGAACTTTTTTGCTCTGCCGTCAACTTGTCGCTGGGAGAGTTGCCAAATCTCTCAACGATTTTGGCGGCGGTGCGGATGTTCCGCTGGTTGCGGACCGAAATCGGGATTCGCTTATTTGCCGTGGAACCCTCAAGAGGTTCAGCCGCCTTTCCCGATAGCTTTGCAGCGGTAGAGGCAGTACTTTTGTCCGTGTAGGACTTAGTGCTGTTTCCACCCTGCTGGCGAGAGATGCCCGGTACGGACATGGGACGGGCCTCCTGTGCTTGCTCAGTTGGACGCTGCTTTCCGTCTATGGGGCTAGCTTTGGTTTAGTTCTTCCACTAGCTTGCACAGGTGGCCGAGAAGTATTTTGAGGCCGTGGTTCCCGACGGATTGGTTTCTTTTTTAACGCCTAGTCCAAGGGCGGCATCTTTACCCATGCAGGGTTCCGAGGCTTGTTTTTTTGTCTATTCATGTTCATGGTTCGTCGGTTGCCTACTAAGATGAGGCCGTTCGGCAGCCTGAAAAAAAGGGAAAGGGGAACAATGCGGTCGACTGCGGTAGAGCCCCATGCCGCAGCAAGTTGCTGTTACTCCCGAAGGTGGACCAGTATCCGGGAGGCTCCGTAAAAATACAGTCGGATACCCCTGACTGCAAACTATCCAATGGGAACGGAAACGCATAACACCCTGGATTAGGGGTGGACCACTTTTCAGCTGGGCGTGGTCCGGTTCCCACCTTGAGGCCACGTTTAAAAACCACTTCCATATGCCTGAGCTAGATTAAGATCAGCATTTACATTACTGCCTACAACGATAGTAGTAGACTTCTTGTATTTGTTTGTCTTAATTTCAGAAGGGACGTCATCAGATGCAGATTGCTTATTTTTGCCTTTATCCATAATAGTGACGTCAGGATAAGTAGGCACGGTGTCACTGGTAGAAGCAACGTCATCAGATGCAGATTGTTTATTATTACCTTTCTCCATAATAGTGACGTCAGCATAAGTAGGCACGGTCTAACTGGCGGACTTCAACGGCATGACATTCTTTGCAGTCATAGTGTTATTGCTTTGCATGGCAGGCGATTGAGAGTCATTACCGGTTGTGTTTGTCAAAGACAAATCAATTAGAGGAGGCTGTTGTTGCAGCCGAACTGGTATTTGCATTTTGTTTAGCTATATTAGCTAAATGTTTAGGTTTAGAGGCCGAGGCATTGTTAGTCGCCGATCTATTTACAGGCTGCGTTATTTTTGCACCCCAGAGCATGTCATTGTCTTTGTTTTTAGTGCTTGGATGTGTTACGTAACTGCCTGGTGCGGGAGAGGAGGAGTGGCGGAGTGGCATGGTAGTAGCCCGGCTGAGGTTCATCGGCTTTGAGGCGCGGTTCTTGCCACTTCTCCTTCCCCAACAGTTACATAGCAAAATTGAGTTCATGCCTGAGGGAAAGTATCTAAACAAACTAAAGAAAAATAAATATGGGAAAGCGGGAGGAAACTTGTCCTAGACAGGTGGAGCCTTCCCACCCCTCCTGTTCACGAGATGTGAACAGCCTTTGGACTCTACTATGGCTCCGCTTCCCGAGTAGAGTCCCCTTGAACCTGACTAATGTCCGTCTTTAGGTATCTACGTATCTTCCACCTTTTCCCCCAACTACCTCAACTTACCATCAGTTGCCGCAAGGGCAACACCTACACCAACAAAGAAACTGCCTTTAGCCAGACATGTTGTAGCTGAAATTACCTATGTATGAAAAATAATACTCCTCAGCCCATACCACAATATAAAGACGCTGATTCCAATGAATTCCAACTTCAAATTAAGAAACAATATTTATTAAAATAATTTATAAATGACTCCTTACAGCTAATCAAAAATTATAACTCCCGTTTCATTACATCTTCCCTAATCCAAATCTCAAACTTTTAATTTTTATTTGAAAGGAAAATTTACAAAGAAACTTTTATAATTATTATTACAAAGAAATATTAACAATTCAACAACGGCCTAATGTCTATCTAATCATTTATGCACAAGCACACGTATAAACATATGTACAAATGCACGTACGTGTGTGCGCTCACTCTCAAAAAATGTTAACTGAAATATCTGTATAAGAATATGTGCCCTTACTCAGAGAACCACCCTACATAAATAAAGATATGTGCATAGGTTTTCTTCAAAAAACTTACCTCGCTTATCCGTATGATTTTGGTACCAAAAACAACACCCAAGCTGGAAGTAAAGAAAGAAAACTAACAACACATGTAGATCAATGAGTTATCCCTGATATTGTTACGGGCTTTGGCCGCTTGACCGTGGTCAAGGCTAATTATTAGGAGCTAATATCTTTTAATGTTAGTTTAACGCGGCGGTTCGGTGCATGTGCATTATTTCATGCATATGTAAAAGAAATTATTTGTGTTTAGCAAAAGGTAAAAATTAAATATAAATTAAATTAAATATAAAAATTAAAAATTACCAAAACTACATAGGGTCGCGGCGTGTAAAGCAATAAGTGTAAGTGCGGTGTAGATGTAAGGAAAAATCAAAAAAAGGAAATTTTTCAATCCTAAAAAAAAGGATTGAAAATGTAATGTAAATTGTGTGGATGGGCTACAACAGCCAGAAAAGATCCACAACTAGGATTTAATTTTGAGAGTGGCAGCATACACCCTAATGGTGATGCATATGCCTGTGCACGTGTAGGCCCGAGTGCAAAAAAATGTAAAAAAAAACTTAAAGGTAAGGAAAATATTCAAAGTATAAGGAAATCCATAAAACTTATGCTAATTAAATAATAAAACTGGTTTTATAACTAGGCAAAGCAAAGAGAATTAACAAATCCAAAAATAAAAAATTCAAATTAAAAATTTATAAAAGCTTTTCGACAAAAAAAATTTTCGGTTGGTGTACCCCAATATTATGAAAAATGTATGTTGTTGCGTGCTTGATTATATGTTTGAGCTCGAATGTAGCTATGCTGGGAGTCTGCTGACTGTGTTATGTGCGTGTGCTTGTGTGTGTTGGTGTTCGTCGATTCTGGCGCTAATCCGTTTGGATGATTTTGGCCAATATAGCCTCATTGGCTGCCCTTTTGGCCAGAAACCAATCTCTTGATTGGACTATTGCCCCTTTTGTATGTGTGGTTGGTGTCTGTTGTTATTTTGCGTGTTTTCTTCGGCCAACTCTTTGTATCTTTTGGTATGTTTTTACGTGTGATTTTGTGTTACTCAATGTGAAAAGAAGTCGCGGCCTTCGGCTGGCTTCGTGCGCTGTAACAAGAGAACGTATATATTATTTTAAATATTTTTATTTTTAAGAATTTTTGCTTAAAAAAAATTTTTTTTTTGTATTTTAAATTAAAGTTAGCTATTTCGTTTTTCTTCTTCCAAATTTAAAATGACTTAACAAAAAAATAAGCAGTAAGTGTAAGTGCGGTGTAGATGTAAGGAAAAATCAAAAAAAGGAAATTTTTCAATCCTAAAAAAAAGGATTGAAAATGTGATGTAAATTGTGTGGATGGGCTACGACAGCCAGAAAAGATCCACAAATAGGATTTAATTTTGAGAGTGGCAGCATACACCCTAATGGTGATGCATATGCCTGTGCACGTTTAGGACCGAGTGCAAAAAAATGTAAAAAAAACTTAAAGGTAAGGAAAATATTCAAAGTATAAGGAAATCCGTAAAACTTATGCTAATTAAATAATAAAACTGGTTTTATAACTAGGCAAAGCAAAGAGAATTAACAAATCCAAAAATAAAAAATTCAAATTAAAAATTTATAAAAGCTTTTCGACAAAAAAAATGTTCGGTTGGTGTACCCCAATATTATAAAAAGTGTGAGTGGTGGTGGTGGTAATGATAGAAAAAAAATTTCGAGTTGGTGAGCGCGCTTCCAGTGAGCCGCGCTTTACTGCTCTCTCTCTCCTTTTATCAGTGCCGTGATCGTGGTATCTTTGTGTTTTGGGTTGGCGTGTGGATGTGTAGTGAGCAAATGTTGATGAGTGCTGTTGGTGTCGCCGTGCTTGCTTTAAGCAGTGTTGCCAAGTGCGTTGCAAAAAAACGTGAATATGTTGCTAATGAGCTGATGCAACCCGTTGCCAAAATTTGTTGTGTTGTGGATATACAAGTGTATTATGTTACCTCTTGTTGATTTTGTGAAAAATGTATGGTGTTGCGTGTTTGATTATATGTTTGAGCTCGAATGTAGCTATGCTGGGTGTCTGCTGACTGTGTTATGTGCGTGTGCTTGTGTGTGTTGGTGTTCGTCGATTCTGGCGCTAATCCGTTTGGACGCTTTTGGCCAATATAGCCTCATTGGCTGCCCTTTTGGCCAGAAACCAATCCCTTCATTGAACTATTGCCCCTTTTGTATGTGTGGTTGGTGTCTGTTGGTATTTTGCGTGTTTTCTTCGGCCAACTCTTTGTATCTTTTGGTATGTTTTTACGTGTGATTTTGTGTTACTTTATGTGAAAAGAAGTCGCGGCCTTCGGCTGGGTTCGTGCGCTGTAACAAGAGAACGTATATATTATTTAAATATTTTTATTTTTAAGAATTTTTGCTTAAAAAAATATTTTTTTTTGTATTTTAAATTAAAGTTAGCTATTTCGGTTTTCTTCTTCCAAATTTAAAATGACTTAACAAAAAAATATTTCATTTATCTCCGATATTTTCTTCCTCTTCTTCTTTTAATCTACCTTTTTGTTTGCATATGTGCTCGTGTACATATATATGTATATACATATGTACATGTAAGTGCACTTATGTATATTTTAATATTTATGAGTTTTAAATTCACACCAAATTCGATCGAATAAAAATCAAATAAAATAAAAATTCACAATAAATATTTCGACGGGAATACAATGAAAAATATTGTTCACAACGAAAACGTTGAAAATTTAAAAGGGAATTTTGGGTCAAAAATGTTTAGCTTGATAATAGAGGAATGATTTTTGTGTAAAAGCGCCAAAGAAACATTTATGAAAAACTCTACTTTCGCAAGGTGGATTTTAGGTTGAGCCGATCTAACGATTCGAAACCATTTTTACCTCAATAAATTTTTTTTTTTTCTATAACCAATTCAAAAAAAATAAAATGGTTTTCTAACAACTCTCCTGCTTCAAAAAGTTTACCAAAAAAAATGTTAATTTCAAACAAAATTATTTAAACCAAGGTTCAAAAAAAAATGTTCTAATAAAAGGAAACAGGTGTAGAAAAAAACGCGGGTAAAAAAAACACAAAGGTTTCTTAAAAAAAAAAGGAATTTCAAATCTCACACTTTGGCTTACCTGTGACTTTGCTGCTGCCTTGAGGGGATTTTTCCACGCCCAGTGGTGGCGATACTCCTTGCTCTGCGGTGCACCTAGGGAGGATTCCCTGGTATTAATGTTCACTCTTATTTTTTTTTTTCGCTCGGGTTTACTTTTCGCGTGAAACCGCACTTTAAAAAAATATTTTGTCACTCGCGCACCCACACTTTAAGGTGAACAAAACGCACTTTGAATATAAAACTTTACACTTCATTTTTGGCACTAGTTGAGACCGCGACTTGTCGATTTTGAATGCTGTTGGTTAGCGGCACCCCCTTTTATACCCACTAATCCTTGCGGCATTTAGGACACCGTAAGTCACGAATCGCCTTCCTGCTTTGGTTGAACCAATCCGCGTTCGCCCCTTAGTCGGCACGTATATTGCAACAGTTCAACCCACTCACACAATCAAACATCCGCTTTGTTAATATCGTAAAGCGGAGAAGGAGATTTGGTTAGCGGTTGCTTACACATTTGTTCATATACCCGCTTGCGTGTCGTCAGAAAAATCCTCAAAGGCTGTCGTTACAGGCTCGCATCCGCCGATGGTGCTTGCATCATGGAGCGTGTGCGTAAAGTAATTCATAACGCAGCCTTGGCTTGATTTATAAGTGTAGGGCTAACGTGTGGCCTCGACCCACGACCTAATGCCGGGCTTCTAGTTCGCTTCTTACTTAACTTTTCACTAAAACATATAATACAACAACATATATTTACTACACCACAAAAAATTAAATAAATTACCAAAATTCTAAACCTAACGTCACTGGGTTCTCAGGCAAAAACTAACCTAGAGTATCACAGATGGGCATCTTAATCCTATATCACAGTTTGAACTAAAACTGTATCACGGATTGAAGAAAATTAGTCAAGTTGCAAATGTATAAATGGATTAATAGTTCAAGTTGGGAATGTATAATTAAATAAAAGTTATGTCAAAACGGTATAATTACATTAACAGGTCAATAAAACCTAAAATAAATAAGATAAATAATTGCAAAAAAATAAAGATGGATGTCAATTTTCTAAAGGTCAAGTTTTTCAGGCACAAAGGTGAGTAATAAATAAGAAGCAACATTGAACATTAACTAGCATCATGCCACAAATATATCTTTAGCGTGGTATACCCCGATTCTGTTTCCACTAACATCACCGAGTTCATACATCGAGTTACCTATTACATAAAGTATTATGCATTTTACTTGTTTTGGGGCAAGTTTGGGATTATAGTTGTTGATTTGTGAACTCTGTTTAAAATGTCGGCGGTATACCACTTGTCCAATCTTAAACGTCACATCTCTACTTCTAGTGTTATATGCCTTCTTGCTACGTTCGTGAACTAACCTCAGCTCTTTCATAATATTATTTCTAATCGCCTGAAGCTTATCTGATGTTAACTCTAGCTCGCAGTCTACATCCTTGACTGCGTCTAATTTTCGATACAATTCGTACGATGCACCACGTTGCACCATGGGCATACGCATAATACGGTGATGTGTTAATCGCCGAATGGATGACGCTTCGTAATGCAAAGGCCCAATTTTTCTGGTTTTCGCCTACATATGACCTCACTATTTGCAATATTGATCGGTTGACCCTTTCTGCCGCGTTGCCTTGTGGCGAGTAGAACGCCGTTCTTACATGCGTCGTACCGTATCTTCCTAAAAATGATGTAAACATTTCTGAAACGAACTGTTTGCCATTGTCAGAGTGTACATACTCCGGTACACCAAACACATGAAAAACATCCTGCTCTAAAAATTTTACAACTTCAGCTGAGGTTGCCCTACGCATGGGTTTCAAAAACACAAATTTCGAAAAGTGATCTAGCCACACAAACACATAAACATTACCATCACATGTACGTGGGTATGGACCCATAAAATCTATAAATAAACGTTGAAAAGGGCGTTCAGTAACTTGTTGTTTTCCCATCAACGGTTTGTGGAAAGCATTTTGGTTTTTGTTGGCTTTACAGGTCTCGCAATTTTTAATATAATTTTGTACATCGGCCACAAGTTCCGGCCAGTAGTATCTTTCACGGATGCGCGCAAGGGTCTTGTGTATACCTCCATGACATGCAGAAGGCGAGCAGTGCGTTGCCTCCACCAACCCAGAACGAAGTTCAGTCTGTACCCAGAGTTTCGAGGCGTGGTCTCCTTGAAGCCCTTCCCCTTGTCGAATTGCGTCCGTCTATAAACGTATCCATCAGATACGCACAGTTCCGGTAGTTTGTCCTTGTTCGATGTCACCGTGTCTATGAGCTCGTGGTACTCAGTCGTTTTAAAGTAAGGTGAATTTACGTCAATGTCCAGTATTCTGTCGTTTACTAAAATTTCACTCATGTCGACCCTGGATATAGCATCCGGCACTACATTTTGGGTGCCCTTACGGTGCTGGATGTCGAAATTGAAGCCTTGTAATTTTAAGCTCCACCTTGCAAGCCGGCCAGACAAGTCCTTCTGACCCATCAACCACTTCAAGCTGGCATGGTCAGTTATTACCGTAAAGGGCAATCCCTGGATATAGGGCCGCTGCATAACACTCTAGTTCTGTGATACTGTAGTTTCTTTGTGCCTTATTTAGTTTCGCAAATACGTAGGCAATCGGTCGTTCGTTTCCGTCCTCGTCTAGTTGGAAGAGTACCCCTCCGACTCCGTCCGTGGATGCGTCACATTGCACGTAAAAGCGCTTTTCAAAATCCGGATGTATTAACACCGGCGCAGATATTAATTTTTGCTTTAAGCAATCAAATGCTTGCATCGCTTCGTCCGTCATTTTAAAAGATTTAATATTGTCTTTAGTGAGGCAGTCGTGCAGCGGTGCTGCAATTGTGGCGTAATCTTGTATGAATCTGCGGTACCAGCCTGTTATCCCTAGGAACCGTCTGAGTTGCTTCGGTGTTCGGGGTTTCGGGGAAGTCTCGCATCGCTGCCACTTTATTTAGATCCGTACGGATACATGCGTCCCCTACGTCATAACCCAGATATCTTACTTCTTTAAAACAAAACTTACTCTTTTCAACGTTTATCGTCAATTTCGCATCACGAAGACATTTTGCAACATGGGACAACATATCTAAATGGGACGAAAATTTCTCGGAACAAACCAGTAGATCATCTAGGTACACAAACACAGATTCACGAAGATAAGCGGGGATGACCTTGTCCATTAAACGACACATTCGTTGTGCCGCGTTTCACAGTCCAAAAGGCATTACTATGAAATGGTACAAAGGTCCACCAGATACAGTGAAAGCAGTTTTCTCCCTGGATTTTCGCTCTAAAGGTATCTGCCAAAACGTGTCTTTTAAATCAATGGCAGATATGTACCTGGTATTCTGAAGCCGACTTAGAATGCCGTCTATATGTGGGAGTGGGTAGGAGTCTTTGATGGTGCGATCATTTAATTTGCGGGCGTCCAAACATAGGCGATTTTTAGTTCCTTTGATGACGAGCGAGACGGGGGAATTCCAGCAACTGTTGCTCTCTTCAATAACGCCCATCTCCAACATCCAGTCCAGTTCTGCGAATATTAATTTTTGAATTGCCGGAGAAATAGGGTAATGGCGCTGCTTCACAGGAAGGTGCTCATCCGTCACCTCGATGACGTGCTCCTCTACATCGGTCTTACCCAACCCAAATATTGCGAAGGAAGGAAACTGTGCTTTTACACGATCCAAAGCTACAGTTTCTTCGAGACTCAAATCATGTTGCACCGCATCGAATGATAAGTCACCATCAGCAGGAATAAGCTCTGATACGACCGAAACCTTTGATTGGATTTGGGGCCCCCTACTGACTACATTAAGCTGGAAGGCTTTCCAGAAATCGATCCCTAGATAGACCTCTCGTTGAAGCCCAGGCACTATCAGAAATTCCAGCTCCCGAGTGGTACCGTCCCAGAGTACTGGAAGAGTCACTACACCAACAACCGCGGTTTCACCCCCATTGGCCGTCTTCACATTTTGACCCTGAATCGGCAGAATCAGGCTTTCCTTCCCTTCGAGTAATTTATGGGCGTTTTTCCCCAAGCAGCTAGCCCCGACCCCGGAATCTAAGAGCGCGAGCACCTCGCGTCCACCGATATCCGTTTTGGCGAACAACCTATTATCACCCTGCACAGTAACTATGGTGGAAATAATTTTTTTTTCTAATCCTCTTGAAAATCTTGTGTTTTTCCCGCATCTTCCGTATTTTTTCGAAATTTTTCTTCTTGTTTTTAGCCTTGATCTCTTCGCAGAATATTCTTCTCCTTGCTTCCTCATACCTCAACTTCCTAACATGTAAACTATCTCTAACTGGCTCAACTTTCTTCTTTTCCTCTACTTTTTCCTTTACCTCGTTCTCTCTATCTCTTTTTAAAATTTCTATCTGCCTATCTCCAATTAATTCCCCGGGCGATCCTGGTTTGAGGCAGAGCTCCCGGACATCTCTGCCAATGCCCGGTTTCCCGCCTCTGGTTTAAAGACACAAAAGGACGAATCACCTCCACACGCAAAGCATTTCATAAAGTGGAAATTCGACTTGCACTTTGTGTCTTTTGCTGCTTCTGCCGGGTTCTTCAAATAGAAATCCACCGGCATGCCACAAGCATAACACAACATAAGGTGAAACGGGGAGGGACAAAACAATTGGTTTTGGACAGGACTAACATTTTAACTATGGACACTGGGCGACGAACTTGCGACAAACTGGGAAAATTGGTTGTGATGTTGGGTTTAGGATGGTTTTATGAGACAGGGGCACGAGACATATTTTTACTAACTCCTAAATTCCTATTGTCTTTGTTGAACGCCTCTATATTAAACTCACTCTCCTGACCTTCTGACCAATCTACGTTGTTTGTCCCTAACTCGCTGACTGGCTTCGCCCTAGACCTGTTTTCCTTAATTAACTTTTCCGCCCTTTTGCATTCGGTCTTCAACTCCGCCAATGTCTCTGTCTTTGTCGCGAATGTCAGGTTGGCCAGATATGACTTTAGGTTGCCCTTAATAATTTTGACCAGCTCGTTCTCCGGGATTCTCTGCCTCAGTCGGAACGGTAGGTCGTGGACGTCAGCATAGTATTCGTCGAAGCTCTCTTGGGGCTGCTTCTTCCGCTCCATGATCTCGCGTATTACCTCGTAGTCTGACTCTGCCGACTTAAATTGAGATAAAATTTCCCTCTTCAACCCAAAATAATCAAAGGACTCGTGATCGGCGTGATCTTCCAACACCTGCCAATACCACTTGAGAGCGGGTCCTGAAACTAGACAGTGGAAATCGGAAAACAACTGCTGATAGGACAACTGGTATTTTACGCGCATTCGTTCCAACCTGAAAACAAAATTTTCCACCGTCATCCCCTTTGCTGACCCGTCGAACTTAAGGTGCCATTTGTCTAAATCTACTTTCTTTCACCCAGAATAGTTGGAGTGGCCGTTGCCTGTATCTGTGTGGTTCGCGGTTCTGTGCAGGTTCCTGGTGCCATCCCGAATTTGTCCTGGCGTGGACGTGTTCGGTGGAGGAGCTGATGCAGCAGGAGCGCGCATAGATGTCTCCACATGAGCGACACGATTGCTAAGAGTGGATATATCCTCCCTTACCTTTCGCAATTCGCCCATGTGTTGATTTATCTCAGCGTTCTGCTGCATCATCACCTCCATCATACGTCCTAGCTGGTCGATGCGCTCTTCTACCGATGCCTGCGTGCGCCTGCCTCCGCCAGTCCCCGCTGCACCTGCTCTGGGGTCTTGTATCTCTTCAACTCCAACAGCTCCTTCCTCTGTGTCCGACATTTCCAACAATCTTTCCAATTTCTGTGAAAAATTCAGCGAGCGATCTGACGTGTTTATGACAACCCTATCAGTAACCGAAACTTCTGCTTGCCCAAATACCCTAGCAGTGCAAAGATTCCAGAGGTCTATTGGGACGAGTTCGGCTGGTAATTCGATGCCTGTGTCGATTTGATTGAATAAGGACCCTACCACCTCGTTCTCCAAACCCCTTGCTACGCTACGTGTAATTCGCCTGTTGCTTCCTAACAGTCCTAAAAACCTCTTTGTAATCGCCCCCTGGTCCTTGGAATTGTCCATAAACTAAGGGGCTGGTATCAAAAGGGAGTCCGCAACCCGACTACCGAAACGTAATGAAAAAAAAACTACAAACTCCAAAGTTGGACAAAGGAAACTAAAAAAAATAAAACCGAAACGCTTTTGTACAGCAAAAAAAAAAATTTTTAAATTCAACGGTTATCTCACTTATGAGATGGTATGAAAGAAATATATGTATGTGTGGATATATGTATATAAAAAGTGTATAAAAAAGATACTTATGTGTATAAAGGGTAAAAAAAAATATATGTACAAAATTCAAAATGGACAATTCTTAAAGTATAAGTATGTATATGTATTTAAAAGGGTAAAATTCAAAGAGGCAAACAAATTCAAAATAAATAGCCTCGATAAAAACCTTTAACGGTGTACCGATATATATATATATATATATATATATATATATATATATATATATATATATATATATATAACGCTTGTCTGATATTAATAAAAAAACTAAAAACAGAAAAACTGTATTTCAATAATTTATTTGGGTTTATCAAAACTGTTGCGCAGAATGACAGCAAAAATGCAAACAAAAAGAAAAAAAACGAATTCAAGAAAAATTCTTAAAAATATACATATAAAAAAAATGCCAAAATAATTATATTAAATTTGCAATGACTTCTTCAAAACGCTAGAGAAACTATAAAAGACAATTGTTGTAGACCAAACCTCAAAAAGTAGCAATAAACCCAGGGAAATATATAAAAATTCAGAAAACTGTTTCCTGGAACACGTTTGTGTTTCAAAATAACTTAAAAAGCAATAATATTAAATTGTAAAAAAAAATTTATAAAAAAAGTAATAAAACTTCAAACAAGTTTTAAAAAAATAATAATAAACCTGTCTGTTTACAAAAAAAACATTTCAAAGTATAAGTGATAAAAAAACTATAAGAAAAATGTAAAAATCTCAGTATGATTAAGTATTTTAAATTAAGTTTTCAAATGAAATTTTAAACTTTCTGAAATATATTGTGGTACTGTTGGTGCATTTGGTGTTGTCCTCGCCTGATGGGCTCTGTGGGTAGTTGAGTAAAGTAATGAAGTATTCTGTCCAAAGTCAAAGTCAGCTAATCCCCTCTTAATTGTAAAATGTGGCACTACAGCGTCTTAAAAACTAGCACAAGACGTGGTTGCCACAATTCCCCCTTCACCCTGTCAAAATATCTACCCCCTGCAAACGTACAAAAACCTCACATTCGTACGGTGCTGGACCATACGCATGGCAGCTGATGTAGCTTGCAACAAAACAAAAACAAACATAAAAATATTTTGTTAAATTACTGCCGATGACTTCTGATACCACTTTTCAAAAACGTTGGAGTTCTTAAAAGGAACTCAGAAATCACCGCCAGCACTCCCCCCACTGGTTTGTCACTTGGGCACATATCTCTCGTTGCTGACAACAAGCGATGTTGCCCTCGTGACCTTAAATCTATCCGCGAGAAGGAAAATTAAGAAAATAGATAAGGTAGTGAAAAGCTAAAAAAAATAGTATACTGAAAAGCAACTTGAGGTGAACGAAAAGAAAAATTGGAAAGTAAAAGAAACGAAATATGGGAAAAATTGGAAATTACTAGTAGGCTATATCATTGGGCGCCATTGTTACGTAACTGCCGGGTGCGGGAGAGGAGGAGTGGCGGAGTGGCATGGTAGTAGCCCGGCTGAGGCTCGTTGGCTTTGAGGCGCGGTTGTTGCCACTTCTCCTTCCCCAACAGTTACATAGCAAAATGGAGTTCATGCCTGAGTGAAAGTATCTAAACAAACTAAAGAAAAATAAATATAGGAAAGAGGGAGGAAACCTGTCCGAGTCAGGTGGAATCTTCCACCCCTCCTGTTCACGAGATGTGAACAGCCTTTGGACTCTACTATGGCTCCGCTTCCCGAGTAGATTCCCCTTGAACCTGACTAATGTCCGTCTTTAGGTATCTACGTATCTTCCATCTTTTCCCCCAACTACCCCAACTAACCATCAGTTGCCGCAAGGGCAACACCTACACCAACAAAGAAGTTGCCTTTAGCCAGACATGTTGTAGCTGAAATTACCTATGTATGAAAAATAATACTCCTCAGCCCATATACCACAATATAAAGACGCTGTTTCCAATGAATTCCAACTTCAAATTAATAAACAATATTTATTAAAATAATTTATAAATGACTCTTTACAGCTAATCAAAAATATTTGGCCCATTTTGTCTAATTATTTTAAAGGGTCCTTCAGATGGTACTTCTAATTTTCTTTTGTTGCCTACTTTGAAGTAAACATAATCATTAACTGTAAAGTTTGCTTTGTTTACTTTAGTTTGTTTTTCTTTAGCTCTTACTTTGCTTTCTTTACTCAAAAGATTTTGTTGGGGTGTCAGTGACATTGTATTTTTCTTTTATGTATCGTGTTACTTTTGCTTTTGCGCTTTGTTTGCAGTTATTTACGTGTTTTACCATCATTTGCCTCATGTTTTTGCACACGTATTTTTGCTAAATTTTTGCTAGCATTCTTCTTATGCCGCTTTGGCCACCATGAATTGAGTTGTTGTAGTCCCTTATTATTTTGTGCATTACTTTTTGTTACTCAATTCTTTTTGGCGGTTCGTATAGGATTATATCCAATCATTTATTTATATCTCCATGTTTCTGTAGCTCAATGAACATGGTTTTGAGTTCAGTTATGCATATTTTGTCAAATATTTGACTATTCTTTGCAAGCGATAACTTCTTTAAGCATTTATTGCTGGCTTTGTCAAATAGCTTCCTCAAAATCGCTTCAATATTCGAGACTAAGTTGTCACTATATTCTATAATTAGGTCACCATTCAGTGCAATTGTGATATCGTTAGGCTTCGTGCTTTCATCATTCCTATATCTGAACGCAAGACGTTGTACGCTCCTTATATCAGAAATTGATGTGCATTCCCAAATATGTAGGTGATCAGTCTGCAAATTTGTGTTCGAAGCTCCCATATTCTGTGACCTTTTTGAATCTTCTTCTTTTTTCTTTGAAGTCTGCAGATTCTTCTTCATTGCCTGGTTACAATGTTTGTGAAGACCCTAAAATGACAGGCTTTCGGGGCCTCCACAAATTTGGATTTTTCTTATTAAAATTATAACTGTAGTATAATAATTTATAAATATACGGCATGAAATGAATTCACTTATACATATATGTACATACATTTTGAATTAAATATACTTTGTACAATCATACATACATTTTAAAACATATATAATTATAATACATATCAAATTATATATAGGATATGAAAACTTGTATCGCAGAGTGTAAGAACTCACATAATTATGCACAAACATACATACTTACGTATAAGCGATCAAGGAGAAATGGAATTGTCAAACGATAGCCAACACACATGTGTACAAATATATATTTAGTAATCTTAAGCTTAGTTATAAGAACTTTTATTGTAAATCAACGGAATCCAAATCAAAAATGGTATAAAAGGAGCGGCAAATTCATGAACAAGGCACTCTTGGCTTAGAAGTCATAGATGACTTGATACGAAACATTTGTTTACGCTCTCAATTATTTCGCTCTCACGAGGGATTTATCTCAAATTTGAGCTGGCAACAATCACAGATAAATCCCTCGCGCCAGCTGAAGCGGGTGCCAGAACAAAAAATGTGCCAGCTAAAATGAAAAACGGGCCAAAAATTTCGTTAAAATTTAGTTTGACCTACAATTGTAAAATAGCGTTCAAAAATTATGGAAAAAAAGGATAAAAATACTTGTTTTAGTGTAAATATTATAAGTTCGAAGGCGGAGGGTAAATATTATTTCCCATTCAGAAGTTATCACTAAAAACAGGTTTTGTAAATATGAAGTCCCGATGCAACCAGTCCATTTTGATCACAGAACCTGGAACGTCAGACATGTAGGATAAGCCCTATCCACTAAATAAAGTTAAATATTATGTCTTAGGTCCGATTTACTTAAATTTCAAAAGAATATATGGTTTTCACTTTGAGTTAAATGCGTTACAATATTTGACTAATTAATTTAATCAAAATGTAAATTTTACTTAGATTTGTTTATATTTGACTGTAGCTAGTCGTATTATTGTAAAATAAGTTTAAAGAAATGAATATCTTACGGCTATCATTTTATTAAATGATTGAAAGTATAATCGCCGAAAAGTATGTCTAAAATCCCCATATTCAGATCTATTCATTTTTGTTTGGAGTAGCATCATTGACAAATGTTATAAAAAATGTACATTTTGACAGCGCTCTCTCGAAACAAAGAGTTGCAAATCCATTCATCTATGTTAGAAGTCGTAGAGTGAGCTATATAGTGGGCTGTGTTAAACATCCACTACGGAGCAGCTGGTGGTGTCAAACTTCAGCTGTATATGCTAAGTATACCGCCGAGTCGTGTAAAACGTTCGACGACTACGTATTTTACTAGGGATCCGGTGAGTTGTGTGAAACGCTCACCGATTACGTATATTCACTAGGCATACTACCGAGGCGTGTAAAACACTCGGTGATTAACCATATATGTATATAGATTTTATTATTGATTGAAATAAATCATTATTTTATAACGTTGACTAACATCTTTCATTGTATAGGCGAACCCATTCGCTGAGTTATATCCCAGCTATAAAACCCGACTAACGGGGTTCGTTAAAATTGGCGCCCGAGCAGGGACCCTTATACATATAAGGGGACATATATTTTATTTCACCGGAACATATAACAAGACAACATGGTCAAGGTAAATTGGATTTATTACCTGAAGAAGGAAGATCTTTTGACATACGCGGCCTAGTTTAAATTCAACAACAGCGGAACCAATTTGTTAACCAAAATCCGAGCTACGAAACACGTTTCGCAGAGTTGGAAACAAAGCATTCCAAAACAACATTAACCACCAATCAAGAAGGTCAAGGAAACAGTGGAACCGCTTCCGGAAGTCGACCAGCGACCCCGGTCAACAACATTGAATGCGTAAGCATACCTACGATACCTAATATGTCATATCAATTTGCAGGACAACTGACCCAACCTCCGTCTACCGTCTGCGTAATGGACCGGGTACGAAAATGGGGAATTAAGTACGATGGCAAAGGTGACCCACTGAGTTTCGTCGAGAGAGTAGAAGAGTTGGCGGAGGGATATGAAGTGGACCTTAATTCACTCCCACGAGCGCTACCAGAATTATTCAAGGACCGAGCCTGGTATGGCTGCGGAAAAATAATCGTCACTGGAGCGAATGGAACAGTTTTAAACACGACTTTTTACGCTTCTTCTTGAGCGCATCATACTTCGAAAGGCTGGAAGACGAGATGCGTCAGCGAACACAATGACCACGAGACTCGTTCAAGGATTACGTTTTGGAACTATAGAACCTTATGAGACACGCGAACCTCACCGAGGAACAAAGACTGAAAAGAATATACCGAAACTGCCGCAGTGAGTATCAATTATATATAAAACGAACTGAATTTGAGACGCTCGAAGGCTTGGTGAGTCTGGCAGAGGACTTCGAAAATATCACGAATGGCAGAGATGCGCAGAGATTAGTGGCAAGGGCACTTCCAGCAAGGCGTCCAGATGACCGGCATTTTTTCATACAAGAATTAACAGACGTGGAGCCAAGTAGCAGGATTGGCAATGGTAATACACAGCGAAGTAACCCACCAACAAGACAACCGTATACGAATACCAGGACCGGGCATCGTGCCTATGCGTGCCGCAATGAACGTCGGGACTTTTGTTGGGAATGTGGTCGGCACAACATTCTCACAAAAAATTTTTGCCGCGCATCGTCGGGAAACGACCCGAGACTCGACCAGACCCGAGAGGTGGGGTCCCCAGGAGTACAAATTCGGGAGGTCTAACTATTTTGAAGCAAACAGGAGGGCGTATTTTGGCCGACGTAAAGATAAATGGCTGCAAAGTAACAGCAACAGTAGATACAGGAGCGACAAGGAGTTTTATGAGTGAGACATGTTCGAGGAGATTATGTAAGGGGATTTTAAAACAGCCGAGTGGTATTGGGCGATGGTAGAGTCAGCACGATAAAGGAAGTAATGGTGGCAGACGTAGAGATCGAGAAAGAGAAGTACGACAGCGAAATACTCGTTCTTCCAGGTCTAATAGAAGAAGTTGTCATCGGCATGGATTTACTTGCCAGGGCAAACACATCATTAAGTTTCGGCAGTCACACGGTAACGCTACAAGCAGAAGAGGCAATCAAAGACACGGTTATGTGCAGGACAATAACTGAGGCAGGCGAGCCCGATGTAAACGATACGGAAGGACTAACTACGGACCAACAAAGCCCATCTGAAAACACCACAAGAGTTAAGGATTTCCTAGACGAACAGATTCTTAGCTTCGAAAATATGACTGGTATCTCAAATATCGCGGAGCATAAAATAATCATGCGTGATGATCGGCCGATAAAACAAAGATACTTTCCACGGAACCCGAAGATGCAGGAAACCATTAAGAAGGGGTGCATCGGGCCATCGCGAAGCACGCATAGTGCACCGATCGTACTCGTAAGGAAGAAGAATAGTAAATGGAGGTTATGTATAGATTATCGCCAGCTCATTCCCCGATGCATACCCACTACCGCGGATCCAACACATACTAGACCGGCTAAGAAACGCGAAGTACATTAGTAGCCTGGATCTGAAAAACGGCTACTGGCAGATCCCTATGGAGGAAGGAAGTAAGCAATATACGGCGTTTACTGTACCTGGACGCGGGATGTTTCAATGGCGCGTAATGCCATTTGGGCTTCATTCAGCACCCACAACATTTCAACGGGCATTATATCAAGTAATTGGCCCTGAATTAGAACCGAACGCATTCGCGTACCTAGATGACATCATAATTACAAGTTCAACGCTAGAGGAGCATATTAAGTATCTAACGGAAGTGTTTAGACGCCTCCGAAAAGCAAATTTAAGAATCAATGCCGAAAAGTGCGAATTTTTCAAAAAGCAACTGAAGTATCTGGGACATGTCGTAAGCGAAAAGGGTATACACACGGACCCAGATAAAGTAGCAGCGATTAAGGAATTGCAAACACCAACAAACGTAAGAGAATTATTTTTTAGGTAAAGCATCCTGGTACCGGCGATTCGTACCAGAGTTTTCAAAAATAGCGCATCCGCTGACAACCATGTTAAAGAAGGGTAACAGATAGAAATGGACCGAAACATAACAAACAGCATTTCAGACACTGAAGTATTCACTCACCGAAGCACCAGTACTGGCGTGCCCAGATTTTACACGAAGATTCACATTACAAACAGACGCGGTCGATTTTGGACTAGGACCAGTCCTCACACAGGAGCTAGACAACGGAGAGCGGGTAATCGCGTACGCTAGTCGCCGCCTCAACAAAGCAGAAATTAATTATTCAGCCACGGAGAAAGAGTATTTAGCCATTGTATGAACTATACGCAAAATGCGACCATATCTGGAAGGCTACGAATTCACGGTAATCACGGACCACTTATCATTGAAATGGTTGAACGACATCGAAAGTCCTTCGGGACGTATTGCTAGATGGGCGTTGGAGTTACAACAATACTCGTTCGATGTACAGTACAGGAAAGGTAAGCTGAACGTAGTAGCGGATGTACTGTCACGGCAGCCACAAGACGCACAACTCAACAGACTGGAACATGAAAACGAAATATCGTGGCTTGAAAAAAGGAAGGAGGAAGTTAAACGAAACCCGGAGAAGTTTCCAAACTACATAATTGAAAACGGTGAGTTATATCGGCACATAGCAGTTCAGATCGAAGATCAAGACGCGATCCCGTGGAAGCTATGTGTAGCGAAATCACAACGCGGTAAAGTACTACAGGAAGTGCACGACAGTCCAAGCGCCGGACACGTGGGTATCCGGAAGAAAATAGCTCGAGCAGCCACTAGGTACTACTGACCAGGAATGTTTCGCGAGATAAAACTGTATGTACAACAATGCCCAACCTGTCAAATTTACAAGCCTAATCAACAGAAAGCAGCGGAGAAAATGTTAACCCAAATTCCAGAAGAACCGTGGGCAACGGTGAGCGCGGATTTCGTTGGACCATTACCACGTTCAAAGCACGGCAATACCATGGTTCTAGTATTTCTAGATCATTTCACCAAGTGGGTAGTGATCGTACCATTACGCAAAGCAATAGCGGATAACCTCATCATAGCATTTAGAGACCTATCTTATCACGATTGGAGTTCCGAAGTTCATAATTACAGACAACGGCGCCCAGATCACGAGCAGACAATTCAAGAGACTTCTTCAGTACTATGGATTAAAGCACCAATTAACAGCACCCTATACACCACAAGAGAGCGCAACGGAGAGGGCAAACCGAAACATCAAACGGATGCTGGCACAATTCACGGGAAAAGAACAACGCAACTGGGACTAGTTATAACCAGAGATAATGCTAGCACTAAATTCGAGTGTGCGCGAGGCAACAGGGTACAGCCCGGCATTCTTGGTACAAGGTCGAGAGCAACGGATCCCTAATGCCGTATACGATGAACAAACATTTGGCACAGGCGAGGCCACAACAACGGCAAATGGAAAAGTAACGAAAATGAAGGAGATATTTCAAATGGTACGAAGAAACCAGCAACGTGCGTCAGCAGAACAGGCACGATATTATAATTTGCGGAGAAGGAAATGGAATCCGGCGATAGGAGACATAGTTTTGGTAGAGGAACACCATCTGTCAAAGGCAACCGACAACTTTGCGGCCAAACTAGCACCAAAATTCAGCGGGTCCCGTAGAATAACGAATTTTATTTCGCCAGTCATAGTCGAACTGGACAAAACGTTTCAAGGCAAGAAGAGAACAGCGCATCTAAGCGAGTTTAAACCATTTTACGAAAACAAGTTAATCAACGGGAGAAGCGAAAGCACAACAAAACCTTCCACATATGCCCATCTACATCCTTGCAAACACAACCCAAGAGTAAAATCACCGAAAACTACAAAGGAAGGCGTAGCAAGACGGTAAATCACAATATGAACAAGTTTCATAAATTTCTATCATTGCCCTAATAATTATTACAATTACATTAATTTTATTTTCTATAATATTATTATTAGTTGCAATAATAATTCTCTAATAATCATAATAGCACTATTGATGATCATAGTAATAATCACAATTGTAGTAACCATCACATTTATATTACCGGAAACAAAAATTTTCGGCAACCCTAATTTGGTACACGCCAAAACACCGCTTATCTACTCCACAAACGGCATCCCCAAACAAATCATAGCTGACTAACAATAACGAGGAATAAAGAAATGCAATAGTACAACAACAAAAACACAAGCAATACTATAAAGGGCAAATGCACGCGCATACCAACAGTAACTAACAAAAGTAATAGAAAATATCACAGCTACATGGTACAACAACAAACAACGCAAGCAAGCACGAAATTAAAAGACACAGTGGTACAACAACAACAAACACAAGCAACACAAGAAAGGGCAAGAACACGGGGATACCGAAAGCAACTAACATAAGAATTGCAAGGTTTTAAAGCTACAGTAGTACAACAAGTAAGAAATTAGCAAACTCACACGTACATTCATACACATAAACATACGAAAGTTTACGAAATTGGAAACCTTTGGAAATTTAAAGAAGGAAATACCAACACGGTTCGGGTTACGATTAGATGGTTTTGGACAAAATTTACAGCTTTCACGCGGTGACAACAGAGGCAGCGAGGTAACAATCACGAGCCGGAAGTAAGGGGGGATGTGAAGACCCCAAAATTACAGGCTTTCGGGGCCTCCACAAATTTGGATTTTTTTTATTAAAATTATAAACTGTAGTATAATAATTTATATATATATGGCATGAAATGAATTCACTTATACATATATGTACATACATTTTGAATTAAATATACTTTGTACAATCATACATACATTTAAAAACATATCAAATTATATATAGGATATGAAAACTTTTATCGCAGAGTGTAAGAACTCACATAATTATGCACAAACATACATACTTACGTATAAGTGAACAAGGAGAAATGGAATTGTCAAACGATAGCCAACACACATGTGTACAAATATATATTTAGTAATCTTAAGCTTAGTTATAAGAACTTTTATTCTAAATCAACGGAAGCCGACTCAAAAATGGTATAAAAGGAGCGGCAAATTCATGAACAAGGCACTCTTGGCTTAGAAGTCGTAGAGTGAGCTATATAGTGGGCTGTGTTAAACATCCACTACGGAGCAGCTGGTGGGGTCAAACTTCAGCTGTTTTTGCTAGGTATACCGCCGAGTCGTGTAAAACTTTCGACGACTACGTATTTTACTAGGGATCCGGTGAGTCGTGTAAAACGTTCGACGACTACGTATTTTAATAGGGATCCGTTGAGTTGTGTAAAACGCTCACCGATTACGTATTTTACTAGGGATCCGGTGAGTTGTGTGAAACGCTCACCGATTACGTATTTTACTAGGGATCCGGTGAGTTGTGTGAAACGCTCACCGATTACGTATATTCACTAGGCATACTACCGAGGCATGTAAAACACTCGGTGATTAACCATATATGTATATAGATTTTATTATTGATTGAAATAAATCATTATTTTATAACGTTAACTAACATCTTTCATTGTATAGGCGAACCCATTCGCTGAGTTATACCCCAGCTATAAAACCCGACTAACGGGGTTCGTTACATGTTTATTCTGTGCTTTAAGCTTTTCTGTGTTAAGCGGAATTCGTGAGAGTGCATCAGCAATAGTGTTCATTTTGCCTTGCTTAAATACAATGTCAAAGTCGTAGTCCATCAAATCGTCTCGTATTCTCGTCATTATGGATGAAGGCTTATTGTGTGTGAACAAGCTTACCAATGGCCTGTGGTCTGTGTATACGGTGAATTTTGTGCCGTACAGATAAGGCCTAAAATGATTTATACCCCAATGAATTGCCAATAATTCCTTTTCTATTACTTACTTGTTAAATTCATGTTCGTTTAGGGAAGTAGATCCCTATATGCATATGCAATAGGTCTATCTTTCCCAACTCCACCTTGTGTTAGTACCGCTCCTAGGGCAAACTTGGAAGCATCAGTAGTTAGTATAAGTCAGGATAAGAAAGAATCAGTGGAGAGAGCAATTTGTCTTTCAATGTGTGGAAGGATTTCTCTTGTTCGCCATTCCAGCAGAATGGTTGGTTCTTCTTTAGCAGTTGATTCAGTGGACGTGGTATTTCTGCAAAACTCTTTATAAATCGTCAGTAGTAATTACAGAATGCTACAAAACTTCTTATTTCATTGGCGTTTCTCGGTTTAGGATAGTTTTCAACTACCCTTTGTTTGCTGGGATCAGTTGTTACGCCTTTATTAGAGATTAGATGGCCCAAGTATGTGACTTTTGTTTTAAAAAATTTGCATTTTGCAGGATTGAATTTCAGGTTATATTTACCTAATCTCGCTAACACTTTTTCCAAATTTTTGTTGTGCTCATGCAGGTTCTTCCCAAATATTATTACGTCATCTAAATAGAGAAATGCCGCGTCAGTAAGTCCACTGAGCGCAATCGACAACATTCTCTGGAAGCTATTTGTCGATATTTTCAATCCGAACGGCAAGCTTTTGAATTGGTAGTGTCCTTTGCTTGTTGAAAAAGCTGTTAGCTTTTTTGAAACATTGTCCAACGGAATTTGGTGAAATGAACTTTTCATGTCTAAGGTGCTGAAGTATTGTGCTCCTTTGAGCTTGTCCAAAACGTCATCCAAGCGGGTTATTGGAAATTTATCATCCACGATCCTTTTGTTTAATGATCTAAAATCAACCACTAATCGCCACTTTTTTTCTTCCGTGCTACCCTTTTTTGGAATAACTACCAGAGGTGAATTACAAGGGCTAGTAGAGTGCTCGATGACATCATCCTTTAGTAATTTGCCACCTTCTTGTTCGATCACCTGTTGCTGAACGTGAGGCATTCTGTAGCTTTTAATGTATACATGTGTTCTATCAGCGAGCTCAATGTGTTGCTTGTAGAAGTTGTTGGTAGTTAAATTTTCTTCCTCTAAGTGAAACACATGTTGATATGTTTTGCATATTTGTATTATTGCATTCTTCTCACTATTCGACTCGTTTTCTAATGCTAATTCATCCCTCACCGTCATAAACCTCATGTCATTTTCCGTATGGCAGCTTCGTTTTCCATAATTATAATAATTTATTCTTCTCTGTTGGTTCCACTCTGTCCTTCAGTTGAAGTGTTAGTGCATTCGTTTCGTAATCAATTTTACATTTGAAATTCATTAGAAAATCTCTACCTAGAACTCCATCTACCTCTACATTGCTTATGTGATGCAGAATATAGAATTTGTTTCTTATTTTGTGATCTTGGCAATTGACATCAATTTCAACGGCTTTACTCGCAGTTATTGTGCAATTTTAGATGCCTCTTATTTTGTAACGTGAGTTTATTGTGGAGGCATTCTTTGGGACAACTTTCTCTTTTATCACCGAGATATAAGCTCCCGAATCAACTAGTAGTGTTACTATCTTTTTATTTATCCTTGCTTTTATGAAGTTTGTGGTGGTTACTTCCCCCAGAAATCCTATGGTTTTTGGTTTTGTGGTCCCGAGTCCTGACGGCTCGGGATGTATGAGTTTCCCTGCCCATAGCGCCTATTTTGATTGCTGTTGTTTGGTCTTCTGTTTTGACCATTGCCGTTGTAGTTTCTGTTATTGAAGTTATTGCTTTTGGGTCTGAAGGTGCTTTTATTATTTGGGTTGGTGGTTATACGGATTGCTTCTATGAGCTTCTTTGGTCTCGCTGCTGCCACTATTGTCTTGTGCGGTTCTGTGTTCGCTTCCTTGCTCAGATATTTGAATTTCATTCAAGGAAGCTATGAGATTCTGAATACGGGAAGCAAATGTGGGGATTGCCTGAGAACCCTGTAGAGTCCTAGTGATTTCTGCATGTAACCCAGAGGCGGTCTTGTTTGATCGGAATGCATCTTTAAGAGTTGCTTTCAGCGTTTGCAATTTTTGAGGTGTTACTTCCGTCAAAATTTTATTTTTCACCTGTTCCGCCAATTTTGTGGCTAGTACGAATTTGGTAAGGATCGTTTTTTGAGCTTGATCCGCAAGGGTATCGTAGTAGAATTCAATCAGCCCTAAGAAATTGTTGAGCTCTTTAAAGTCCCCATTGAATGTTGGGCTGTTACCAGATCAAAATTTGCCATTGTTTCTGTATTCACAGGTGTTTTACCTATTGATTCTGTTACCTCAGGCTCTTCTTTCACAACTAAATATGATTATATTTTCGTTTTTAAGTCGTTACCTTTTTTGCTTAGACTTGGTAAGTCTTCAGCTTGTGCGTTTTGCTTGATAGTCTCCCAACTATCTGCTATTAGCGTTTGATTACTATTCACGTATTTCTGGGTATAAGTTCTATTGGGGCTTTTCTTGAAGGTTTTGACTAAGTCTTCCAATAGCGTAAATTCCATTTAATTTATTATTATTTTTATTTTTTTTACATTGCGGCTTGTTTCTTTAAATATTTTTTATAGTAGAATTTAGTTTTGCTAATAATAAAACTAATAATATGATACAGTTAATGTATAGCAGCTTCTTTGTATTATACTCATCCTTCACTAGTGCTGCTGTTGCTGCCGCGTTTATATTGTTGTTGTTCACAATCTCTTCTTTTGTCTGGGTTCCACCCATTTTGCCCCAAAAACTTAATCTTGGTTATAAGCTGTCTTTTAACCTGGCCGCTGCTGATGTTGATTATTCTTTGCATGTCTGCGCACTCTCTCTGGTGTTGTCGTTTTCTGCCACCACGCTTTTTTTTGGGTTTAAGTTCTGCTATTTTAGTCCAAATTCTCTTAGATTTTTTGTTTGTCGGTATTCCTCTAAAGTAATCTTCTTAGGCTCTGCTGCCTTTGGTGTCGGAATATACTTGGGGTACTTTTTCGCTGGTAGGTCCGGGACGTATTCTTCGTCAAGCGAACTTCCCTCCTTGAGCTTTTTAGCTTAGCTTTTTTTTTTCACAAAGACAATTTAACTAAAAGTTATCAAGAAGCTTCTATACATAATTTCTGTGTTTTTTTTTTTTTTTTTGATGCCTGAATGGCCTTAAAATTTCTATTCCTATTTTTGTTTCGCAGGATCGCGATGTAAGGGACCTAGTCCACTGAATCAGGATTGAATCGAGTGTTTCCCTATATAGGACCTAGTCCGAGATGAGGTATGAACTTGGGTATTGTCTTAGCTCTCCAGCCGCATTTGTCCAAGCGTTAAAATGCCCGCTTTGATTCCTGAATAAAGACAAACACCTGGTTTAAGTCTGTAGTCAAGAATACTTTATTTTGGCTCATCGCCAGCTTTTATATAGTTACATTATAATCTTATGTACGCTTATAATTACTTATATTTACTTATACATACTTACTTACTTTAATATTACTCTTAATTTAAGCTTAGTCCTACTCTCATATATATTTTACCTATTAAGCTTACTTATATTTGAAACTCTCTTTCATTACACCCACTATTTACATACGTACTCACATTTACCATCAACACGTACATACATGCCTATGTAACACATACATTACTTCCTTTACTTTCTCTTTCTCGATAATTGTATTTTCTAATTCTGTTTAAGATTTAGGTTACACATTTTTGTATAATGAGAGTTAATAAAAGTTCTTTGACACATAGAGACGTTTAGCATCATTTCTGGCGCAGTCTTACGCGACCTAACACGCACTGCAAAATAAAAAAAAATTTAAAATTTTGAGTAAAGCAAAATTGTTCGAAAAGGACTTATGTTTTAAACGCAAATTTTATTGTGATTGGCACTCAAATTTTAAATATCCAAAATCTTAATTACATTTTTTGACTTAAGAAAAATTAGCAAAATTGTTCGACAAGAACATTTGTTTTAAACATAAATTTTATTGTGATAAATATAAATAAATAAGTTTTTGAGTCATAACAAAACAGCAAAATCGTTCAAAAAGAATATTTGTTTGACTTTAAAATACAAAATTTATTGTGATTTATGCGAAATTTAGCACTGTGCACAAAAGACGTTTTAAAACAGTGGAAAATAAAAATAACAAGTAAGGAAGGCTAAGTTCGGGTGTAACCGAACATTACATACTCAGTTGAGAGCTATGGAGACAACATAAGGGAAAATCACCATGTAGGAAAATTAACCTAGGGCAACCCTGGAATGTGTTTTATGGCATGTGTATCAAATGGAAGGTATTAAAGTGTATTTTAAGAGGGAGTGGGCCACAGTTCTATAAGCGGACGCCATTTAAGGATATCGCCATAAAGGTGGACCAGGGCTGACTCTAGAATTTGTTTGTACGATATGGGTATCAAATGAAAGGTGTTAATGACTATTTTAAAATGGAGTGGGCCTTAGTTCTATAGGTGGACACCTTTTCGGGATATCGTTATAAAGGTGAACCAGGGGTTACTCTAGTATTTATTGTACGATATGGGTATCAAATGAAAGGTGTTAATGAGTATTTTAAAAGGGGTTGGCCCTTAGTTCTATAGGTGGATTCCTTTTCGAGATATCGCCATAAAGGTGGACCAGGGGTGACTCCAGAATGCGTTTGTACAATATGGGTATCAAACGAAAGGTGTTAATGAGTATATTAAAAGGGAGTGGGCCTTAGTTCTATGGGTGGACGCCTTTTCGAGATATCGCCATAATGGTGGACCAGGGGTGACTCTAGAATTTTTTTGTACGATATGGGTATCAAATGAAAGGTGTTAGAGTATTTTAAAAGCGAGTGGGCCTTAGTTCTATAGGTGGACGCCTTTTCGAGATATCGCCACAAAGGTGGAACAGGGGTGACTCTAGAATTTTTTTCTACGATATGGGTATCAAATGAAAGGGGTTAATAAGTATTTTAAAAGGGAGTGGGCCTTAGTTCGAGATATCGCCATAAAGGTAGATCAGGGGTGACTCTAGACTTTGTTTGTAGGATATGGGTATCAAATGAAAGGTGTTAATGATTCTTTTTAAAAGGGAGTGGGGCTTAGTTATATAGGTGGTCGCCTTTTCGAGATATCGTCATGAAGGTGGACCAGGGGTGACTCTAGAATATGTTTTTACGATATGGGTATCAAACTAAAGGTATTAATGAGGGTTTTAAAAGGGAGTGGTGGTAGTTGTATATGTGAAGGCGTTTTCCAGATATCGACCAAAATGTGGACCAGGGTGATCCAGAACATCATCTGTTGGATGCCGCTAATTTATTTATATATGTAGGTAGGTTGAACTGGCCGGTCCATGAGGACCTCACATAGACTGATTGAGTCCGTAGTGTTACCAGAAGTTTGTTTTAACGACCAAACTGAAAAACCCTATCAAAAACCAGGACCTGTGTTATAAAATAACTCCGTTCTCTTGGCAAATACTAGAAGCTTCCTAGGATTTAAGCCACTTGCTGCTTCTAGATCGGACAGCTGTATCACTCCTAATAGCTGGAGTCTTTACCTGGCAAGTGCAGGGCACGAGCACAGAACGTGCTCGATCGTTTCCTCCTCCAACCCGCACTTCCTACATCTGCTATCACTGACTAAGCCTAATTTAAAGGCATGTGACGCCAGAAGGCAGTGTCCAGCCAGAATACCCGTCATCAGTCTACAGTCGTCTCTTTTTTATGATAGAAGCAACTGTGTTAGTCTAAAGTTGTAAGACCTACACATAATCTTCGACACTTTACAGCCCCGCGCTTGAACCCACGCCTTTTCCGCTTGGCCGATCATGTGCACCTCTCGCCTTCGCTTAATCTCGCCCAATCTAATTGGGACATCTACGGAGCGAGCTTCAAGGGATGCGCCCTTTTTAGCTAGTTCGTCCGCTTTTTCATTCCCATCTATTCCCATATGCCCTGGGATCCAATATATATGTATGCTTCTCCCTGTACCGATTCTCTCCAGAGACCGCTTACACTCTAACACACATTTAGATGCTGTGCTATGCGAGATTATTGCCTTAATTGCTGCTTGATTGTCAATATAAAAGTTAACACGGTTGCAGCTTAAGCTATTCTCCTCCATGGTTTCTACTGCCTTGGTTACTGCTAACATTTCCGCTTGGAAAACGCTACAGTAATCCCGCAGCCTGTAGGATCTGCTTATTTCCGGATCAGCGCAGTATACCGCAGACCATACTCCTTCCACTAATTTGGAACCATCGGTGTACACATGTATCGCCTCGTGCGCCATTTGTGCACACTTGCGCCAACCGTCCACCTCTATTGTGGCCTTAAGATCTCCCTCAAAGCGCAGATAGGGAATTATGTAGTCTGTTGGTTTTGTGATTGATGACGCTATACTACTATGGCCATATGGTCGGCGCTCAAGCTGCCCCGAAGCACCGAGCCTGGTTGCGGTCGTTAAGACTTGTTCTTTGCTACCAGGTCTACAGGTGGGATGTGCAGAATGGCATACAGGGCAGCCGTCGGGGTTGTTTTCAGGGCTCCCGTAATGCTAAGCATCGATAGTCTGCATAACCCCTCTAATTTTTTGAGGTATGTTGTTTTTTGTGTGGCTTTCCACCAAACAAGAACTCCATAGTAAAGAATAGGGCCTACAATCGCTGTAAAAACCCAATGAGAAAGAGAGGGCGATAGGCTCCACGTACACCCCAGCATTCTTTTACATGCATAGAGTGCCGTTGAGGCCTTCTTGACCCTCTCCTCCACGTTGAGCTTCCATGACAGCTTACTCTCTAGGATGATTCCTAGATATTTTGTGCAAGGTTTCTCCTGTAAGGTCACCCCTCCTAACTTAGGCCTGCTCCAATTTGGGACCTTGTACCTCTTTGTAAATAAGACCATATCCGTCTTCTCCGCATTGACTTTCAACCCGATATTAGATGCCTAGGTATGAATATCCCGAAGCGCCCGATCCATCAAAGAACTAATCGTTGGAAGGCACTTTCCACTTATGACAATTGCAACGTCATCTGCGTAAGCCGTAAGTTTTACGGGTCCCTCATCGAATTGCCTGAGCAGTTGGTTGATGACCAGCGTCCACAGTAGAGGTGATAGCACCCCTACCTGCGGCGTGCCCCTGTCCACTGATTTCGTGGCCTCGTACAATCCCCATTGTGATGTAATCTTTGTGCAATGCAGCCGATCCATCTGATTAAGGCAGGATGTACTTTAATGTAATTAAGACCATCCATATAATCGCCCATTTTGCAACATTATTGAAAACCCCGGCAATGTCCAAGAAGACTCCTAGAGCATACTCCTTATATTCCAGGGATTGCTCTATGCTTATTAACACCCTATGCAATGCGGTGTCTACCGACTTACTTTTGGTGTACGCATGCTGTGTTGTGGAGAGCAGCTTTTCATCCACGTTGGACTTTATGTACACATCTATCAGCCTCTCAAAGGTTTTGAGAAGAAATGATGTTAAGCTAATTGGTCTATAATCTTTGGGATACATGTGACCGATCTTCCCCACCTTTGGTAGAAAAGCTACACGAGCAGTTCTCCAAGAGTGCGGTACATGATTCAATCTTATGCACCCATCGAATATTATTTTAAGCCATTACACGACCGCCCTACTTGAGACTTGCAGCATGGCCTGGAATATATCATCTGGGCCCGGCGATTTAAACTTAGAAAACATCTTCACTGCCCACTCGATCTTGGTATCGGTCACCAAGCCCGGCACTACTAGCTCCGTGATCGAAGTGTGAGTGATGTCTGCTGGCTCTTGTAAACCATCTCCCGATGGGAAATGTGTATCGAGAAGCACCACAAGGGATTCCTCAGTATTACGTGACCATTCCCCGTCCTCTTTCTTTATTAGTCCCTGGACTATGTTTCCCTTTGCTAGGACTTTTTTCCACCGTACTGTTTCGCTGGAGCACTCTATGTCCGTACAGAAACTTTTCCATGAGTTTCTCTTCGCCCTAGTAATTTCACGCTATTAGATCCTCAGTAGATCCCTGCACTCGTCCCGTCACGCTTCGCTTTCCGCGGTTTTTGCGTGCTTAAATATTTCTTTTACCTGTCTTCTTAGAAGATTCAACTCATTGCTCCACAGTGGCGGATTTGCTTTTCCTCTCAATCTTCTTAGAGGGCAAGCTTTGTTATACGCAGTCATAAGCGTCCTTGTTAGGAATTCATTCGACTCCTCCAGTTCCTCTACATTAGCAACCTCTTTGGGTTGTCCCAGTTTTTTTTCCACATGTTTCTGGAATTTGGTCCAGTTCGTTGACCTAGGGTTTCTCCCTTCTCAAGCCTCTTTATGGGGATGCTGAAGCTGATATACGCATGGTCGGTGAAGGATGGTCTATCAAGAACCATCCAATCATACCTTGATATATCACGCTCGGAGCTCAATGTAATATCCAGAATATTGCTGGATGTTGGACCAATGTATGTAGGGACATTTCCCCTGTTGGCTATCTTCAAATTGGTTTGCAGCATGTAACAAAACAGAGATTCGCCTCTCTCGTTCGTATCTGCTCCTCCCCACGCATTGTGGTGCGCATTTGTATCTGCGCCTATGACCAATCGCCCTTTGCGCCCTTCCTCCTGTACTAGCCTTTTGCACTCCATCGATGGAACCTCCGTAGCATGGGCCATGTAGCAGGACGCCAGGATAAATGCCTGCTTATCCTTTTGCTCAACGGCCACCGCTACGAGATCCTCAGTGGTGTAATTGGGCAGCATATATGAATGCAGCTGTTTCCTTACCATTACTACAGCTCGCACCCGTCCTTCCGTTTGCGCGTAGTAAACGCCAAACCCGCGCGCGCTAAGTCCAGAAACCTTTCCTCCCGATGAGAGCCACGGCTCCTGGATCAGCGCCACGTCAAACGAACCCTCCTCAAGGGTTAGGAGGAGTTCGCTCGACGCCACTTTACTGTGTTGGAGGTTTATCTGTAGGACTCGCAGCACCATTGGGCTGTTTGTCCCCCTCCAGCACCTTCGTATTGACGTCGTCGTCCTCCTCTTCCCTTTTCGTTTAGAGTATTCGAGGCCCCCTTCAGCCTCTCGTGACTGTTGTGCCGGGTGTTCCTCTGTGCGAGTCACAGCACCATTTAGCGGTTTGTCCTCTTCTAGCACGTTCGTGGTGACGTCGGGGACCTCCACCTGTCTTTTTTCCCTTAGGCTTTTGAGGTCCTTTTCGACTTCGCCCACCTCTAGCGTGTTAGGGTTTTTATCCTCGGGACTTCTTTCCCTGAGTCGCATGTAGATTTTGCCAGTGCCAAAGGACATTTTGCCAAGCTGCGTGTACAAAATATCCTCCGCCTGCTTGTTTATTTGGAAGATGTAGAACTGACCATCCTCGGTAGGCCGAGATACAGTAAGTACCTTCCAATCCTGTGTCGGTATGTTCGGATTCTGATTCTTCAGAAGTCGCAGTGTATCCTCCGACTTCATCAGGCATGGTACCCATACCTTAACTTTTGGTACCGTGGGGATTTGCGCTTTATCCACCACCTCAAACCGCGCGTTCGTGCCTTGCCTTTGGAGGTTTGGAACCACTTCCTCCAGCCACCGCAAGCTCGCTATGTTGCCGCACGCTATCATCTTCACACCATTATACCATCCCCCCGAATCAAAGGTTGGAAGGGGCTTACTTGGTTGTTCCCGCATCATCTTAAGCATTAAGCTAATAAGCTCCCTTTCCACAGATCTCCACCTTTCAGTAGTCATTTGTCCGAAAGGACTGCTACGATCAACCAGCGCCACAGTCAGTGAATGCTTTGCAACATCACTCATCTTCTCGGGAAAAGCAGTAGTCTTAGTGTTATCTCCCTTTGGCACCTCCGAGAAAGCTGGAGTCTTAGTGTTAACTCCTTTAGCGCCCCCGAGAAAGCCGGAGTCTTAGCGTTATCTCCCTTTAGCTTATCTCTTACTTCCGTAATTGGAACTTCCCTCTGACTCGCAGCTTTCGAGGTAGCTGCTACCTCGCTATTGGAGCCCATCTGTCTTTTAGCTTTGGGCCTACTTGTCGTGTCTATGCGACTGCCCTGCCTCGCGGCTCTAGGACTGGGTCCTTTCTGTCTCTTGAAAGCAGCCTTGTCGCCTTCCGCCGAACGTTGCCTCTTCATTCTGCTATTCGACGCATCTTCCTCCTCGTACCGTTTTTAGAACCGAGGGTTTCTCGCAGCAAACCTTTTGAACTGCCTTCGACCTATTTCTACCGCTTCATGGGCCCATTCCAAGCGCTCGATCTCCACTTCTGTTGGGTCGACCACTGCTCCCAAGCGTTGTACAATTCTTAGTGCTGCACGGTACTGCGAGAGAGCTCTTTTACTTCCTCTGCTCCGTACCCTTCTCCACTCTTCTACTCCGTTTTCATTTGTGTGCTTCTCCAACACGGAGTTCATTCGCCACAGCAGCGCCCCTAATGTGGTAAGGCCATTAATACTTCCCGAGGTGGCCCGGTATCGGGAAGGCTCCGTTCGAATACAGCCGAATTTATCCCCTGGCTGCAAATCGGCCAATAGGCATGGTCCGCATAACACCCTGGATTTAGGGGGTTGGCAGTTCTTGGTCACCGACATCCCGCCGCCCTCCTATGAGGCGAAACGGCGTAGATGTCAATTCTAAACAGCTCCGCCTCATAGTCGGGCGCTATGGAGTTCGGCTAAGCCCTCACACCAACGACAAGGTGCCTACCTTAGTGAGGGTATTTATATATGTAATACCACGAACAGTATTCCTGCCAAGATATCAAGGGTTTTTTATTTCGGCCTGCAGAACTTTTTCATTTTCTTGTACTTAATATGGTAGGTGTCACACCCATTTTACAAAGTTTTTTTCTAAAGTTATATTTTGCGTCAATTAACCAATCCAATTACCATGTTTATTCCCTTTTTTCGTATTTGGTATAGAATTATGGCATTTTTTTAATTTTTCGTAATTTTCGATATCGAAAACGTGGGCGTGGTCATAGCCGGATTTCGACCATTTTTTATACCAATACAAAGTGAGTTCAGATAAGTGCGTGAACTGAGTTAAGTAAAGATATATCGATTTTTGCTCAAGTTATCGTGTTAACGGCCGAGCGGAAGGACAGACGGTCGACTGTCTATAAAAACTGGGCGTGGCTTCAACCGATTTCACCCTTTTTCGCAGAAAACAGTTATCGTCCTAGAATCTAAGCCCCTACCAAATTTCACAAGGATTGGTAAATTTTTGTTCGACTTATGGCATTAAAAGTATCCTAGACAAATTAAATGAAAAAGGGCGGAGCCACGCCCATTTTTAAATTTTCTTTTATTTTTGTATTTTTTTGCACCATATCATTACTTGAGTTGAATGTTGACATAATTTACTTATATACTGCAAAGATATAAAATTTTTTGTTAAAATTTGACTTTTTTTCAAAAGTGGGCGTGGTGGTTCTACGATTTTGCTAATTTTTATTAAGCAGACATATAGTAATAAGAGTAACGTTCCTGCCAAATTTCATCATGATATCTTCAGCGACTGCCAAATAACAGCTTGCAAAATTTTAAATTACCTTCTTTTAAAAGTGGGCGGTGCCACGCCCGTTGTCCAAAATTTTACTAATTTTCTATTCTGCGTCATAAGTTCAACTCACCTACCAAGTTTAATCGCTTTATCCGTCTTTGGTAATGAATTATCGCACTTTTTCGGTTTTTCGAAATTCTCGATATCGAAAAAGTGGGCGTGGTCATAGTCCGATATCGTTCATTTTAAATAGCGATCTTAGATGAGTGCTCAGGAACCTACATACCAAATTTCATCAAGATACCTCAAAATTTACTCAAGTTATCGTGCTAACGGACGGACGGACGGACGGACATGGCTCAATCGAATTTTTTTTCGATCCTGATGATTTTGATATATGGAAGTCTATATCTTCCTCGATTCCTTTATACCTGTACAACCAACCGTTATCAAATCAAAGTTAGTATACTCTGTGAGCTCTGCTCAACTGAGTATAAAAACAGTACTAGGAGTTGTATTATGCAAAAATGTTAAATATTTCAAATAAACGTCCCATTCGGGGAAGTTATCGTTTAGAAAAGCTCGGAAATATTCATTAAACACCCGATGATTTCTTTCAATTGTACCTAGGACTTCATGATAGTAAGCTGTAGAAAAATTATGTTCGATTTTTATGAGTTTAGTTAATTCAGAGAAAATTTCATTTTTATGTTCGGTTCCTAAATCGGTTTTAATTGATTTCATTATGCCATAAGTGAGGATGAAGCTTTCAAAAATGGCAGTTGCAATTGTTTTTGCTGTCTTATCAGGGATTGATATTGTAACTAGGTATTTGCTTAAGTCGCACATAATGGTAACCGCGAACCTATTCCCATTATTCGACTCAGGCAAAGGTCCTATTGTATCTATAACTACGACATCGAAAGGTTCGCAGGGTGTTGGTGTAAGCACCAAAGTTTCTTTGGTTTTTGGCTTGACTTTATTCAAAAGGCACTTTTTACAATTTTTGACGTATGTTTAAATATCACGGGTCATACTTTTCCAATAATATTTTGTACGTATTTTTGCGTAAAGCATTTTATTTCCGCAGTGACCACCTGATATCGGGTCATTGTGGTAAATTTCCATTAGTTTAAGTTTTTTGTTGTTGTCCGTAACTGTTTCGACAGGTTCTATTAATAGAAAATGTAAATTTTTTAAAATTGAATTCCCTGTATTTTTAAAATTTGAAATAGAAAAATTTTTAAATATTTGATCAACTTTTTGCCATTCTGCTTGCTTAATATTGTGTTTACCAGCTTCTTTTTCCAGCTTCAAAAGTAATTCATCTAATTGCATTATTTTGTTAGTACACCCAATACTAAGTAACTCGAGTTTTTTATGTGTTAAATGCGCATATACTTTTAAATTAATTTTATTATTATCGTTGTCATGACAAATTTATCTTTTTATCCTATGGATTTTCCTGGAAAAATTATATGAAAATTTGTCGAATACCTGTAATTTGACATTTTCTTCATTTATGTCCTCAGTCGATTGCTGTAGTTGTTCGTGACATTTCGTCATAGACCTCGTCTGTACCTACTGCTAAAATTTGACTATTGGAATTTTTAAGTTCTTGAATTGAAATTCGCGATAATGCGTCTGCACCTACGTTTGATTTTCCTTTAATATCTTCTATGGTAAAATTATATTCGGACAATTCCAAACGCATTCTGGAAAGTTTCGACGACGGATCTTTCACACTAAATAGATAAACTAGTGGACGATGATTTGATTTAACTTTGAAGTGAGTGCCATAGACATATGCACGAAATTGCTTTATTGCAAAATATATTGCCAAAAGTTCTAATTCTATTATTGCTTTATTTTATTCCGATTTGCTAAAGGCTTTTGAAGCAAAACAAATTGGCAAGTCGTTACCATTATGATTTTGACTCAGTATCGAACCACAACCCAACTTTGAAGCATCAACCGTAATTAAAAATTCTTTGGTGAAATCTGGATATTGTAATAATTTTGGAGAAATCAGACCTTTTCTTAGTTTATAGAAAGCTAACTCACATGCCGTATCCCAATTAAATTCACCCTTTTTTCAACTCAAACGATTCAATGGAGCTGCTAAAGAAGCGAAATTTGGAATAAATCTCCTATAATAATTTGCAAATGCCACGAATCTTCGGACAGCGTCTTTATCGCGTGGCTTAGGATACCTTTTAATTGCTTCAATTTTTAATCGTCTGATAGCAGCCCATTTGCTGAGCATTTATGCCGTAAGAAAGTTACTTCAGGTCGAAGAAAATTACATTTTTTTGGGTTAAGTCGCAAGTTGAACTTCCTACAGGTCTCGAAAACTTTTTTTAGATTATTGAGATGATGTGCGTCGCTACATCCAATTACTATTATATGGTATACATACATAAAGGCTTGGTTGGGCGAAATACCGGAAAATGCAATGGACATCATTCTTGAAAATGAGTTTGGAGCCACGTTTAATCCAAATGGTAACACCTTCCACCGAAAAGCTCCGCGATCAGTACTAAAAGATGTTATGTCTCTTGAATTTGGTGAAAACCCGAAAAAAAAGATCTAAATTAGAAAGGAATTTCGCACGGCCAAGGTTATCCAAAATATCGTCAACACGTGCCAAAGGAAATTTATCGGCAATTAACTTTTTATTTACAGCCCTAAAGTCAACGCACATTCTATACGATTTTTGGCCATTTAGGTCTTTTTTCGGTACCAAAATCAAGGGACTGTTATAATTCGAACAACTATTTTCGATCAGATCGTTTTCCAATAATTTATTAACCTGTTTATTTATTTCTTCGCGCTGAGAGTACGTTTAGTCTTAGTTTTTGTTCATAAAAATTGTTTATTGTCATTTTATCATTGTCTAGCGCAAAAATATCGGAATATTTTAAACATAAGTTAATAAGCTTATTTTCAGCATAATTAGGCATTTGTTTTTCTAAAATGCCTTCAAGTTCTTTGATACGACTCTCTTGTTTTACTGGGTTACTGATTTTATAAACGTGATAATTAGAAAGTTTTTCTGTTTGAATGTTGCAGTTATTTACGTATTTTACGCTATTTGTGGTGTTTATTACTTTAATGATCGGATTACTAGTATCAAATATACAATTGCAACAAGTGCCACACATTTTAAAACTACTCGGGTTGCTGCAAGCACAAGTGCCACGTATTTCACTGCCCAGCTGCTTGCATGTTGCACACTTTGGTGTTGAACTGCAATGTCATCATGATGGTGTCTTGGAATTGCATCGTTTTAATCGTGAAATGGGGCGTATTCAATTATCGTGGTAGCAGCGGTGTGGTAGTGGAGCTATGTTCTAAAATTCTCGTACAACTTGAAACAAAAATTGATGAAATTATGAGTTATCAACGCGCATTTGTTTGCTGTATGCATTATTTCGTGTTGTGCGGTCATTACAAAGAAGAAAAGATATCCTCCGTGTTGGACGAACGTTTTATAGACCACGCTTAAGATAAGAAAAGAAATTACATTAGGACGGGAAATTTTCAATTTGGATGCGTTTGTAAAAAATACAAAAAATACACTTGCAGTCAGAGGGTTACACAGGCAATGTGTTGCCTGATAAAAGGCGTTGTAAGATGGGCAAATTATTGACACAGTATATACCGGAACGTAATGCAAAATATAAATTGAATTCTGTCGATCTTTTCAGGTTATTTTAATATTGATCTGCTACAGAGTTCTCCCAATAATGCATGTCTCATGCAATTTTAAAGCAGATCCACCAACAACTACGATACAAAGATTTAAGGGACTTACAACCGGAAGTTTACCAAAGTTTGTTGATATTGGCTCAAATTTTTCTTCGCCCGAAATTAACGAAGACAGTGTTATCGATCAACTCGTGGCGCATAATATACCTTTTTTTTTTTTGGGAGACAGTACATGGACTGATTTGTATCCACGACGATTTAACGTTCCTAAGTCTATCCTAGTTTTGATATTTGTGATTTGGATACTGTGGACAATAAAATTTAAAAATACTTGCCTAAAGAGCTGGGAAAAGACGATTGGCAAGTGCTAATTTCCCATTTCTTAGGTGTTGATCATTGAGGACATAAACACGGACAGCTGCACGAAGAGATGGCCCGCAAACTTATTGAGATGAATGAAGTTATTAAGTATTTTGGTGCTAAAATGGACAGAAACCTTACATTGATTGCCATGGGGGATCATGGTATGACCTCATCTGATGATCATGGTGTTGAAAGTGAGAATGAAACAAACGCGCTACTGTTTGCATATACAAAAGCAAATGCATGCATAGGCACCGAATTTGGCTCAGATCATACGACAATGCAACAGATCGATCTCGTACCAACATTAGCAACTATACTTGGCGTTCCAATACCATATTCTAATTTGAGGCTAATTAATTTCAATATTATACCAGATGCACATGTTCTCTATATGTTCAAATACGAGACACTTTTACTGCACGCTTAGCAGAATATCCAACAAATCTATAGATACTTTTTCAGTTATGCATGGTAAAACAAACGTACATTCAGTGTCGATTATTTAGAGAATATGCATAATGAATATATTTTATTTACTCACCGTGTTGAAGTTATTTATTGGCGATTTAAATGCTTATATGAGGCTTATACTCAAGACATGTCGTGAAATTTGGGTAAAATTTGAAATCGAACAAATGACGCATGGACTCTTATTTACAGCATTGCCTTTATTGCTTTCGTTTTTGTTAATCAACAACTTACAACCATTGGAGTACGCTGAAAATCTAACACTGACTGACTACATGTAGCCTACAGGTCTATATTATTCAATATTAAGAGATTTTACATTTCATATTTTATCTTTCCTTTGATTTCAGGTTTCAGAAAATACAACTAATAGTAGAAAAAATAAAAAAATGAACTTGCAAGCCCTATGGCCTCCAGTTAGCATTGGTGCACGTCAGACGTCTGGTTTTAAATGTTTCGACCCAGACTTTACCATCCGTACAAATAAATAGTACCACTGCTGGCACAGCTTCCATTTCAATCGAGTCTTAAAACCTGATGAATTACAACAAATTACACATCAATTTACAAAACGCAACTACTCAACCACGATTGGCACTGATGATGACTGCCAGGAGTTGAAATGAGCTATTAGTGAGTGATAGCCATAATTAGGGTGTGTTTTTTTTCGAGGGGTTGTGTAACTAGTTAAATGGAATATTTAGAGATTACTTCACGGAATTGTTCACATATGGTATGGAAAATGCACACTAGATTTTAAAATTACATTGGTCGTTGCACAAAATAAATTGTTTGCAAATTTTATATAATTGTATACGCAACAGTGCAAGAGAAAAATAGTAAACAAGTAGCGAAAATGCAACTTTAGCGCAAAATAAACATCCCATTTAATACAAATTTTTTTAGTGAATCGCATCGGCTGCGTTAGCCTATGAAACAGGTGCTTGGCTGCTGTTGCCCTATCCATACACACCACTTTGTATCAGTAAACAGCAATTAAACAAAAACTTTACGTCCTATGCTGATTGCATTAGTACAATACAAGACAAGAGGTCCAAACCAAATGTATACGGAATGGTTTGTATGTACATGATCAGTAGTCAGACAGGACTTCAGCAGAAGGTGAGAAACAAGCAAGGTTTCAGGGTTCACGTTTTGTGTAAACCTCATTTCCATAATGGACAATTACTTGCCACTGTTGAATATTATCAATAGGGACGCCTGGCAGTGCATATACTGCCAAAGTATGGTGGATTTGGGCGTTGATATAATGTATGCATATGAACATGGGGTTGGGTTTTAATTAAAAAATTATGACATCATATAAACACAGAAGTCACTCCTACTGCCCCCTCCGCAAATAATTTCAAATGAAAAGACTCTGTAGATAAAGAGACAGTGACCACCCGGCCCACGCCGGCTCGATGGATACTTTGATTTCAATTTCTCCTCTTCGTATTTCAAGCACCAAATAGGTGTGCAAAGGAGTTTATGGTACTTCCTTTATGATGCGTTTTAGAAAAAAAATATTGGCTTTATTCGGAACATTACCAACATGCTATTCTGTGAATGTTTTACACTAATTTAAAATAAACTTGCTGTGCTAAACGTAAGCTTTGAAGGCAAGTGTTACTAAATAATTTAGCTGTGCAGATAATTTGTAAATATTTACAACCGGGACGAGAAAACCAATGCTCAATATTTTCTCAACTTGGAAAATTTCGAACTATTTCCCTAAACATTTGTTCATAAGAGAGAATTACTCCTAGATTTAGTTCATTTGTAATATTCTGCTTCTGCTACTTTGTGAGGCTTATTAGAGCATTATTTGTCATAAGGAGTACCATGTGTTCGGCCGGGGTGCGTGTGCTCCTGGAGGTAGGTCGGCGCACCGGGGTCGATCTCAAGCGGAATATGCGTGTTGGAAATAAATAAGAGAAGCGAGATTTCTCGTTATAATTGGATGTTTTATTGAATGAAGATAATGTTATACAATTTAACAATATTACCTTTTGAACAGTTGTATGAAGCGGCGGAGGTCGTTGGCGGCAGATGCGTGCTGTACGGCAGTTGAAATCCAAGAGAGCCGGTTGTATAGCAAGCTACAACCGTTGACCCGCAAACTCCTCCGTTTTGGAGGGGAAAGGCACCCACACATCAACCCCGACATGCATATGCATGAGTGCTGACAAAAAGCACACATACACGTGCATGTACATGCATGCACATGCATGAGGGTGATGGTGTGGGTGGTTATAAATTAAGTCGAGTATCGATTTGCAGAGTTGTATTGGGAGGGGGGGTCGCAATCAGGTGCGGAAAAGTTAGGCATCCTGCCTAAACATGCCGGCCCCCCTTGCGATACGCAACATCGTTTTCCGCCAATGACCTCCGCTGAAACGAGAAAAATGAATATAAGACTTACACACTAAACTTAATCTAAATTAGGAGTTCGTCTGCGACGCAAAATGGCCGGGAATCCTTTCCGACTTGCTTAGCATGCCACCTGAGCTAAGATGAAAAAATTATCGGTTATGAACAGTGAAGTGAATATTTATTGCCATTGGTTTATACATAATTCTTAGATATATATAGAATCCATAAAGTGATGTGACGTAGAAAGTAAATAGTGCTGGACGACGAGGCCGAGGTCTCCGTTCCAGATTCGCATTCTTTTGTTTGGTTGGACAAAGAGGCCGAAGTCTCCGTTCCAGACTCGCATTTTTTTGTTTAGGATTTTTCTGGGCTGGATGAAGAGGCCGAGGTCTCCTTTCCAGCGTCTAATGTATCGTGTCGCTGTCGGGGCGACTGCCTGTTTAGTTGGAGGAGGTGTGGTATCTTTTGAGGTGCCAGGGCGAGTGACCGTGAGGTTGGTTGGGTGAATCGCGTTCTCGCTACCGTGCGTATATATTATAAATTATGTATTATATTATTAGTTAGTGCTGTCGGAATGGACGTGATTTCGAGCAGCTTATGCATTTTAACAAAACCAGTAAGATTGCGGTGTGGGGGTGGTTGGAACGGACGTGATTCCAAGCCACCCGCGCAAAATTACTCGTTTTCGTGATACGCGTGTTGTTTTATTAACAAACGTATGTTAAAATAGATTAATAAAGCGAGTTTAAAAACGAACCGTAGAGGCCAACGAAGGTATGGATTTAATTTTGTGCGACAGCTCATGACGAACAGCGCAAATCGTAATTAAATTCGAAAGTGTACCAACTGCCGGTGCTTGCATGCAGATTGGCGATGCGTTCTCCACGACGCGTTCTATCTGCACGTACCATTCTGAGACTGCATGCAACCCTGTCGTATATTTATTGGTTATCTGACAGCTGGTATGGTGAATTTGTGGCGTGCGAGTATATATATACATATATGTATTTGCTTTCCCTTGAAAAAAAACTAGGCCACTGGGGCAGTGGCACACTAAGCCAGTAGATACAGTTGACTTTTTCCAATTTCGGGATTTTGTCGTGTCGGGATTCTTTTATTTCGGGACTCGGATTGTTTTTGTACCGAGCCCTTATAATGACTGTTGGTGATGTTTGTTGTTGAAAAACAACAAGTCCTGCCCCCCAGCCAGAAAACAGTACCCAAAAAACGGAAAGGGTAAAAAAAAACCACAAAACAAATTTCTTTGTTTAAAAAAAAAAAGTGAAATTTTTTGCAAGGAAAGGTTTTTTTGTTTTGGGGTGAGTTCTTCGGTAGAACCTCATAACGTATGAGAGCACCCGTAAAGCCCTAGGTAGGTCTGAAAAACGTTTGAGAACATCGGTAGTATCTACTGTTGTTGTTGCGCAAGTCTTCGCCCTCTTTTCCTCTACGGAGGTTATGTAGTCACTTTCTTGTGCTGGCCATTGGAAGTGTCTTCTTGCAGCCATGAAGGTCCCTGCCACCACAACGAATTGTTGACCAATTCAGACGCAGGTAATCCTCTGCTACCTAAATCTGCTGGGTTGGACTCTGAGTTCACGTGCAACAAGTCCTTATTTCCGACCATGTCGATGATTTTGGTGGTCCGATGTGCGACGAAGGTTGACCAGGAACAAGGCGGTTTCCTTATCCATGCGAGAACGATCTTTGAATCCGTCCAAAGGTGAACTCTCACTGGTCCCAATTTAAGGTTTCTGAAAATGGATTCGGTGATTTCCGCTAACAGCACGGCTACGCAAAATTCCAATCGTGGAAGAGAAAGAGTTTTCACTGGGGCTACTCGGGTTTTGGCCAGAAGCAGGTTTGTCCAGATGTCATTATCCGTTTTCACGCGCATGTAAACGGCTGCGGCATATGCCTTCTCGGATGCGTCTCAAAATCCATGGATCTCAATGTCGGTTCCTGGAGAAAAGTTGACCCATCTAAGTATCCTGATTTTATCGATTTCATGGTATTGGTCGGTGAAGGTTTTCCATCGTTCCAGCGTACCGGTAGATACTGGTTCGTCCTAAGCGGTGCCTTCTAACCAAATACTCTGCATGAGTATTTTTGCCACAATGACCATTGGGCCAGCCTCGAAAAATCGAAAAGTTTGGCGATTGCTGATAGTATCGCTCTCTTTGTAATGTTTTCCGGGTTGTCCAGCGTCCCTGCTTTAAAATAAAATAAATCGGAGAGGGCATTCCATCGAATTCCTAATGCTTTAACTGAACTGGTATCTTCGAAGGCCAGGAAGTTTTCACTGAGGAGGTCTGCTTTGGGAATGTCCCTTAGAATATCCTCTGAATTGGATGTCCATTTGCGAAGTGGGAAGCCCGCGGAGTGTAGGACTTGACGAATTTCATCTGTCTTGCTTTAATGGTCGATGTGATCGTATGTCCACCCGCTAACACGTCATCTACATACATGTATTCTCGCAGTATGCTAGCCGCTGTAGGGTGTGAACTTGAGACGTCGTCTGCTAGTTGTAGGAGTGTTCTTGTCGCGAGATATGTCGCGCAATTCACTACGACGGTAACCGTCTTTAATTCGTAGAGACTAATAGGGTCATTCGGGGAAGTGCGATATACAATGCGTTGAAATTTGGTGTGATTTCCGTTCACCCAAATTTGACGATACATCTTTTCGATGTCGCTATTAAAGACAAAACGGTATAGTCTCCATCGTAGGATTAGTATGGGTAAATCGGCTTGTAGAACTGGGCCTGGGAGGAGAATATCATTTAAGCTATTACCGTTGCCGTAGGGCTCGAGGCATTAAATACTACGCGTACCTTTGTACTGGAACTTTCTGCTTTAATAACGGCGTGGTGGAGCAGGAAGTAATGATCCGAATCGTCGGATGGGATATTCTTTTTTAATTTTTTCATATGTCCGAGCGTTTCATATTCTGACAACACTCGAACATATTCTTTACCTAAATCTGGGTTTTTTATTAGCCGCCCCTCATTCCGGAAGAATTGAGAGCATGTGCGTTTCAGGGACGGTCCTAAATTAATGTTGTTAGGGTAATCCTGCCTGAATGGTAGTGATACGGTGAATCTTCCATCTTCATCACGTTTCGTTGTTTCTATAAATAATTTTTCGCAATACCTCTCATCTTCATTTAATATTATATTTTTTGGTACATTTTCTACATCCCAGAAAGCTTTTAATTGATTGTCTAACGCAACTTCGTTGTAGAAAGACATAATGCTCTTCGTTGGATTCGGTGCTTCTATTCGACCGGTTAGTATCCAACCGAACACTGTTTCTTGTGCCAAGATCGTGTTTAGTACATTCTTTTTTATACCGTTCATTATAATTTGGGGATATATGTCTCCGCCAAGTATGAGGTCTACGTCTTCGTTGACGTAGAACCTCTTGTCTGCCAAAACCAAGTCTGGGAATGCCTGCATAGTCATTGCGTTTATATGGCAGAATGGATCCACTGGTGAACGTAATTCGATGCTGGATGCTTCTTTCACCTGAGCTGACACCGCATTTGTGATGCCTGAAACCTGGGCATGTATTTTCCTCGCTGGCAACTTGATTCTATGTTTTAGTCTTTCAGTTATAAAAGAACGTTCAGACCCTGAATCAATTAGTGCCCGCGCGGAGAAGTCAGTACCATTATGGTGGATGTGTACGCGAGCAGTTCCTAATAGCACACCTGTGCTGGAATTGGCATGGCAGGATTTGACATTCTGATTCGCAGAGGAAGGTGGTTGTCCCGATTCCTGTCTTTTCCTTGCCTGTGCCGAAGTTGACGGGGTATTATCCGCATCTTTGAAAGGGTTGCGCACCGCCGGTTGCTGAAGTGTGTCCGCATGCAGGAGCGTGTGGTGACGAGAGTGGCATTTGGAACAGTTGTACGAACTGGTGCACCTCGTCACTGTGTGTCCTGGGGATAAACAATTCAGGCAGCCATTTGTGGATTTGACGAATTTAATCCTTTCTACCGGGTTTATATCGCAAAAACGTGAACAGTTGCGTAATCTGTGCTCCGTAGATTTGCACATTTTACACATTGCTTTTGTTGTTTGCTTGGTTACTTTTGTTTGAAAAGCTCCAAGTTTTTTGTAGGGGCTTCTGTCGACTGGTGCGACGTGTTTGACTTTTGCACTTTAGAAGTGGCATTCCCTGTAAAACCAGACAAGGTTTCAAGTGTCTGAAAACGATTTGACAAGAATTTGTCCATATCCTCCCACTTGGATATGTCCGTTTTGTGGTCAATGCTCTGCTCCCATAGAGCCAACGTATTCTCAGGTAATTTTGTCGAACATAAATAAGTAATAATCGCATCCCAATTTGAAACGTCAATCTGATGTGTTTTTAAGGATGCTAAACAATTATTTATGTCGCGCTGTAAGGCTTTGATTGAGCTGCCGCACTCGCTATCTATCTTCTTTAGATTAAACAAAATTTGTAGTTGTGAGTTTACGAGAATCCGCTTATTCTCGTATCTCTCACATAGGTTCTTCCAGGCTGTTTCGAAGCCTTGATTTGTCAAAGGACATTTCTTGACAATGTCCTTTGCCTCACCTTGGGTTTTTTGGTTAAGGTGGAACAACTTTTATACCGGGCTTAGGCGACTGTTGTTTTTGTAAATGGCCGTGAACAGGTCACGAAACGTTGGCCAAGATAGGTAGTCGCCTTTGAATACCTCAGTATCGCAGGCTGGCAGGCGGATACTGTGTTCGCGCGCGCGTTCTCCCTCAGGTTTGACTGCCCTATCTCTTTCCTCCTTCAATTTAGTTTGAATTTCAGCCATGTTCGACATGCACCTCAGGAATACGGCATATTCCGCTTTATGCTTGATCTTGACCGCTGCAATTTTCTTTGCGTCGAGCGTGTCAGAGCCAAGCAACTCCTCTAGGGCGTTCTCTGCTTTTTCCCGCTTAGCTTGCAACTCTTTTTGCTGTATTACAAGAGTGTGTACAGTGTGCAGAGCCGCATTGATATCATTAAAATCGGCCTCGAATTCGATTATTCGATCGGCCAATCTAATGTAGGAGTCCATGTTCATGGTTGAAAAGTGGAGAGCGAATTAACCAAGGGATATAAAACGTGAAAACGTGAGCGAATCACCCAACCAACAACTATTAAAATTACGCAAAATTGATTTATTTTTCTTAATTTGTTTATTGTGGTCTGACTTTGCAGATTATTTGTGCCTTAAAACAGAGAGCAGGGGGTAGCAACACCGATGTGTACTGTGTAAAGTAACGGAGGGGCCACTCGCCACTTCAACCTTCAATTTTATTATGAAATAAGTGCGCGCGTTGATATAAATCCGACGAAAATAAAATAAATCGGAGAAGGCATTCCATCGAATTCCTAATGCTTTAACTGAACTGGTATCTTCGAAGGACAGGAAGTTTTCACTGAGGAGGTCTGCTTTGGGAATGTCCCTTAGAATGTCCTCTGAATTGGATGTCCATTTGCGAAGTGGAAAGCCCGCGGAGTGTAGGACTTGACGAATTTCATCTGTCTTGCTTTAATGGTCGATGTGATCGTATGTCCACCCGCTAACACGTCATCTACATACATGTATTCTCGCAGTATGCTAGCCGCTGTAGGGTGTGAACTTGAGACGTCGTCTGCTAGTTGTAGGAGTGTTCTTATCGCGGGATATGTCACGCAACTCACTACGAAGGTAACCGTCTTTAATTCGTAGAGACTAATAGGGTCATTCGGGGAAGTGCGATATACAATGCGTTGAAATTTGGTGTGATTTCCGTTCACCCAAATTTGACGATACATCTTTTCGATGTCGCTATTAAAGACAAAACGGTATAGTCTCCATCGTAGGATTAATATGGGTAAATCGGCTTGTAGAACTGGGCCTGGGAGGAGAATATCATTTAAGCTATTACCGTTGCCGTAGGGCTCGAGGCATTAAATACTACGCGTACCTTTGTACTGGAACTTTCTGCTTTAATAACGGCGTGGTGGGGCAGGAAGTAATGATCCGAATCGTCGGATGGGATATTCTTTTTTAATTTTTTCATATGTCCGAGCGTTTCATATTCTGACAACACTCGAACATATTCTTTACCTAAATCTGGGTTTTTTATTAGCCGCCCCTCATTCCGGAAGAATTGAGAGCATGCGCGTTTCAGGGACGGCCCTAAATTAATGTTATTAGGGTAATCCTGCCTGACTGGTAGTGATACGGTGTATCTTCCACCTTCATCACGTTTCGTTGTTTCTATAAATAATTTTTCGCAATACCTCTCATCTTCATTTAATATTTTATTTTTTGGTGTATTTTCTACCTCCCAGAAAGCTTTTAATTGATTGTCTAACGCAACTTCGTTGTAGAAAGATATAATGCTCTTCGTTGGATTCGGTGCTTCTATTCGACCGGTTAGTATCCAACCGAACACTGTCTCTTGTGCCAAGATCGTGTTTAGTACATTCTTTTTTATACCGTTCATTATAATTTGGGGATATATGTCTCCGCCAAGTATGAGGTCTACGTCTTCGTTGACGTAGAACCTCTTGTCTGCCAAAACCAAGTCTGGGAATGCCTGCATAGTCATTGCGTTGATATGGCAGGATGGAAGATTCCCAGTGAGTTTAGCTAGGATGAGAACGGGTGTAGTCAGGCTGAAGCAGGGATCCACTGGTGAACGTAATTCGATGCTGGATGCTTCTTTCCCTGAGCTGACACCGCATTTGTGATGCCTGAAACCTTGGCATGTATTTTCCTCGCTGGCAACTTGATTCTATGTTTTAGTCTTTCAGTTATAAAAGAACATTCAGACCCTGAATCAATTAGTGCCAGCGCGGAGAAGTCGGTACCATTATGGTGGATGTGTACGCGAGCAGTTCCTAATAGCACGCCTGTGCTGGAATTGGCATGGCAGGATTTGACATTCTGATTCGCAGAGGAAGGTGGTTGTCCCGATTTCTGTCTTTTCCTTGCCTGTGCCGAAGTTGACGGGGTATTATCCGCATCTTTGAAAGGGTTGCGCACCGCCGGTTGCTGAAGTGTGTCCGCATGCAGGAGCGTGTGGTGACGAGAGTAGCATTTGAAACAGTTGTACGAACTGGTGCACCTCGTCACTGTGTGTCCTGGGGATAAACAATTCAGGCAGCCATTTGTGGATTTGACGAATTTAATCCTTTCTACCGGGTTTAAATCGCAAAAACGTGAACAGTTGCGTAATCTGTGCTCCGTAGATTTGCACATTTACACATTGCTTTTGTTGGCTGCGGGGTTACTTTTGTTTGAAAAGCTCCAAGTCTTTTTGTAGGGCTTCTGTCGACTGGCGCGACGTGTTTGACTTTTGCACTTTAGAAGTGGCATTCCCTGTAAAACCAGACACGGTTTCAAGTGTCTGAAAACGATTTGACAAGAATTTGTCCATATCCTCCCACTTGGATATGTCCGTTTTGTGGTCAATGCTCTGCTCCCATAGAGCCAACGTATTCTCAGGTAATTTTGTCGAACATAAATAAGTAATAATCGCATCCCAATTTGAAACGTCAATCTGATGTGTTTTTAAGGATGCTAAACAATTATTAATGTCACGCTGTAAGGCTTTGATTGAGCTGCCGCACTCGCTATCTATCTTTTTTAGATTAAACAAAATTTGTAGTTGTGAGTTTACGAGAATCCGCTTAATCTCGTATCTCTCACATAGGTTTTTCCAGGCTGTTTCGAAGCCTATATTTGTCAAAGGACATTTCTTGACAATGTCCCTTGCCTCACCTTGGGTTTTTTGGTTAAGGTGGAACAACTTTTCTACCGGGCTTAGGCGACTGTTGTTTTTGTAGATGGCCGTGAACAGGTCACGAAACGTTGGTCAAGATAGGTAGTCGCCCTTGAATACCTCAGTATCGCAGGCTAGCAGGCGGATACTGTGTTCGCGCGCGCGTTCTCCCTCAGGTTTGACTGCCCTATCTTTTTCCTCCTTCAATTTAGTTTGAATTTCAGCCATGTTCGACATGCATCTCAGGAATACCGCATATGCCGCTTTATGCTTGATCTTGAGCGCTGCAATTTTCTTTGCGTCGAGCGTGTCAGAGCCAAGCAACTCCTCTAGGGCGTTCTCTGCTTCTTCCCACTTAGCTTGCAACTCTTTTTGCTGTATTGCAAGAGTGTGTACAGTGTGCAGAGCCGCATTGATATCATTAAAATCGGCCTCGAATTCGATTATTCGATCGGCCAATCTAATGTAGGAGTCCATGTTCATGGTTGTAAAGTGGAGAGCGAATTAACCAAGGGATATAAAACTTGAAAACCTGAGCGAATCACCCAACCAACAACTATTAAAATTACGCAAAATTGATTTATTACCCTTAATTTGTTTATTTTGGTCTGACTTTGCAGATTATTTGTGCCTTAAAACAGAGAGCAGGGGGTAGCAACACCGATGTGTACTGTGTAAAGTAAAGGAGGGGCCACTCGCCACTTCAAGCTTTAATTTTATTATGAAATAAGTGCGCGCGTTGATATAAACCCGACGAAAAGTGTGAAACCGTGAAATAAATCTTATGCAACAAAGAACAAGAATGTGTAACAAGATTAATTAGAGAAATTAGTAAAAATAATAGTGACGCAAAAGAAATTGAATTTTGCCGCAGTCGAATGGCGTGAATTTTTTTTGTGAAAGTGAGGTTATGTGCACCTCTTCCCTGTGCTGTGTCTGGAGAGCCTTACCGCTGGTGGGGGGACAGACCAGATAGTCACAAGGAATTTAAGACAACGTTAATGTGCCGCGTTTGCACTTAATTTGTTTTTCGACACTAATAAATTTTTCACACTTTTCGCGGTTAATCACAGTCACTACGCGTGTGGCACTTGGAATATATTTTTTAGACGGTTTTATTTATTTTTTATAACCAAAGTGTTACCAAGATGTTGTTAGCTAATTGCAGTGTATCACCAAGCGTGTTTATCAGCTTCTGTTTAATTTTTGAGTATCACCAAAAGAATTTTACCACCAAAGTGTATCACCAAGCGATTATATAATGATTTTGTACGGATGTGGACTGTATAGGTACTGTGTTCCAAATTCCTGGTGAAGATGGACCAAATGTTCGGCCGGGGTGCGTGTGCTCCTGCAGGTAGGTCGGCGCACCGGGGTCGGTCTCAAGCGGAATATGCGTGTTGGAAATAAATAAGAGAAGACGAGATTTCTCGTTATAATTGGATGTTTAATTGGATGAAGATAATGTTATACAATTTAACAATATTACCTTTTGAACAGTTGTATGAAGCGGCGGAGATCGTTGGCCGCAGATGCGTGCTGTACGGCAGTTGAAATCCAAGAGAGCCGGTTGTATAGCAAGCTACAACCGTTGACCCGCAAAATCCTCCGTTTTGGAGGGGAAAGGCACCCACACATCAACCCCGACATGCATATGCATGAGTGCTGACAAAAAGCACACATACACGTGCATGTACATGCCTGCACATGCGTGAGGGTGATGGTGTGGGTGGTTATAAATTAAGTCGAGTATCGAGTATCGATTTGCAGAATTGTATTGGGGGGGATCGCAATCAGGTGCGGAAAAGTTAGGCATCCTGCCTAAATACCATGAATTAATTACTTTTGCAATGATGAAACGGCGAATTAATTTGACACTAAGAAGCACTTGGAGCATTTATACCTCTTATACCGCCATATTTGAGGGGTTCGGCGATAGGTAAAGCTGTCTTAATTATTCTAAATTGATGATAAACTGAAGAGAGCTTCCATACCTCTTAAAAGGTTTTTTTTTTAAATGTATTATTTTGACAAATTCCTGTTGGCCTCGTGCCTTTGGCCGAGTGCATATGTTCTGTGGCAGATGGAAGATCTGCGTCAGGGTTCTGGTGTCCTCGCTCGGGGTGAGCGAGTGAATTTTGGGCTTGATTTTTTTTTTTTTGAAGATTTAAATTTTAATGGGCCGAATGCCTTTATTTTCTGTTGCAGATGCGGATCTGCATTAGGGTGGTTGATTGGCCTCGTTCCAGGTGAACGAGAGCTGGGGTTGATTTTACTGAAAGTTTAAAGACGGGCTCCCGAGAGGAGGCGTGGGGTTGATTTCTTTTTTTTTTTTTTTTCGAAAGGAGGGATGTGGAGGAACGGAGGGATTGTTAAGAGGTGTTCGTGGTCCTCTCACAATCTATCTCCGTGGGAAGAAGGATCTGTTTGATCGATGGTCGTCTGACTTGACCCTTCTCGGTTATGAGGTCGACTACACGTACTCGGTTATCTTCGCCGGGGTGTACGTTGACAACTCTATCTAACTTCCATTGACGACTCTATCTAACCACAGCGAGATCTCCCACTTGTATGTTTTGTTTAGGATGCTGGCATCTGGTTTTGGCGGAGCCAGCAGGAGGCTGCCGGTTAGGAAATGTCCTGGGGTTAGTGGTTCCAGATCCGTTGGGTCATTCGACCCTTGACTGAGTGGGCGCGAGTTGACGCACGCCTCAATCCTGCACAAAAGTGTTTGGAACTCCTCCATGGTGTACTTATGTGTATACGCGACCTTTTTGAAGCGTCTTTTGAAGCTCTTCACTCCCGCCTCCCACATGCCATATGTAGAGCAGCGGCGGGAATAAAATGCCAGCTTAATGTTTGATGGCTATACATTGAGATTGTTTTGTCTCGGCTCTCCGCCAGAAAGGCTTTAAATTCGGATCGTAAAAATCTTGATGCTCAGACAAAGGTATAAAATTTGATGTTAGATGTTTTTCGGACATCCTCTTCTCGCGATAAAACGCGAGAAGGTTGCGAGGAAGCATGTGGTGCTCAGATCACTAGTGGCTTCTAGGTGGATTGCCTTAGTAGTGAAACATACAAAAAGGCACACGTAGCCTTTGGACAGTCGTTGCCTTAATTTCATCGACTGAGATTATGCACGACTTTTCGTGAAACGAGGCTTTTGTTCTTGGCTGAGTTAGTTTATAAAATATCCTGACATAGGATAGGACTTTCAGAGACCTGGGTAAACTTGAGAATCTGTCGGGAATATCCATTTGATCTACCCTTGTCGCGGCATATGATTGTGCCCTCTTCTCCTCAACGGACGATTTGTATTTGGTGTCTTGTGCTGGCCAGTGGGAATTGTCTTCTTGCAGCCAAGAAGGTCCCTACCACCACAACGAGTTGTTGACCAAATCGGACGCTAGTAGTCCTCTGCTTCCCAAATCCGCCGGATTTGATTCTGAGTCCACGAGAAGCCAGTCCTTGTTACCGAACATGTCTATGATCTTGGTGATCCGATGTGCGACCAAAGTGGATCAGGAACAGGTCGGCTTCCTTATCCATGCGAGCACTATGGTTGAATCCGTCCATAGACACAGTTTTACGGGTCCCATTCTGATGTTCCTAAATATGGATTCGGTTAGTTCTGCTAGCAGAACTGCTCCACTGAGTTCTAGACGTGGAAGTTATATAGCCTTCACTGGGACTACTCGGGTTTTGGCTAGCAAGAGATTTGTGAAAATTGTATCGCCCCTTTTTACGCGATGGTAGATTGCTGCTGCATATGCCTTTTCCGATGAATCGCAAAAACCATGTATTTCGATGTCGTCCTCTGGCGTAAAATTTAACCATCGCTGTATCATAATGTTGCCTATCTCGCGGTACTGTTCGGTGAAGTTTTTCCAACGTTCCAATGTACTAGTCGATACTGGTTCGTCCCAAGCTGTGCCCTCTAACCATATACTCTGCATAAGTATTTTCGCCACGATGACCATTGGTGCAAGCCATCCTAAGGAGCCGAAAAGTTTGGCGATTGCCGATAATATTGGTCATTTCATAATGTTTTCAGGGTTTTCCAACGCGCCTGATTTAAAATAGAAGATATCGGAATGAGCATTCCATCGAATGCCTATTGCCTTGACTGAGCTGGTATCTTCGAATGCCAGGAAATTTTCACTGAGCAGATCTGCTGTAGGTATATCCTTAAGAATTTCCCCGAATTTGACGTCCATTTGCGTAGTAGGAAGCCCGCCGAGTGTAGGATTTGACGAATTTCATCGCTCGCTTTAATGGTTGATGTGATTGTGTGTCCACCCGCTAGCACGTCGTATACATACATGCATTCCTTCAGTATGCTAGCCGATGTAGGGTGCGAATTTGCTACATCTTCCGCCAGTTGTAGGAGTGTTCTTATCGTAAGATATGGAGCGCAGTTCACTCCGAAGGTAACAGTCTTTAGCTCGTAAAGGCTGATAGGGTCGTTCGTTGAAATTTGGTGTGATTTCCGTTCACCCAAATTTTCCTATACATCTTTTCGATGTCGCTATTAAAGACGAAGCGATACAGTCGCCAACGTAAAATTAAAATGAGCAGGTCTGCTTGGAGTACTGTACCTGGCCGTCGGACTTGACGCGTTGAAGACGACGCGCACCTTGGTAGTGGTACTTTCCGCCTTTACAACGCACAGTGTTTCGTGCAGAACAAGCTAGCTGGACAAAAACAAAGTTCTTATTCCAAGAAAAGTGTAATGAGAAATGAACAAACAAAATAACGGGATTTTAGCTTTTTTTGATATTTTTTCTTATATATATTGAGTAATTGAAGTAAGAAGGCAGGAGTGGCCGTAAAATGCATTGATTAATTTGCAAAATTCTTGTTGAATATTAAGCTTCATATTTCTTTTAAGTGAACACTTTTATATAATTTTTTTGATGGATTCTAAGCTCGAAGGTAAGTAAAATTTTTTAATAGTAATTCTTTCGCAATTAGAGCATTTTCAATATATTTAACATTCCGTTATTAAGAAGAAAAGCTTTTTTTTCTATATTTTTAAATTTAGGGACAAAAAAGTTACATACATCCGCAGACAACCGGGCTAAATTTTACATATGTTATAGTCGCAAGTATTCTCTAATAGCCGAAAGAAAACACCATTGCGAATTCTTTGCACGTCTATTTTTAATTTTTTTTTGGCAGATTTAGTTATCTCTACAAATAAAATAGGATGTATGTACGTACCAGCTCCGACGGGATATTTGAACCATTAAAGCTGATCTACAAACGGCAAAACCAATTCCTAGGTACAGGGAACAAACACGTAGCCATAAAACGCACAAATATAAACGCGAAAGGTCAACAAGAGCACACCAAAAGCGAAAAGGTGAAGATTACTGACTTCAGCCTGCCACAACCTACCGCACCAGTCACCAAGGCATAAAAACAGGTACATACAAAGCAATTCTAATGCAGGTATAACCACACAGGAACACTACATAAAACAACCTCATTTGGTAGCATCTACGCCAATACCTGAATGTAATATAAATACTGCACAACCAAAACCAGGTTTCGGCAATACCAATGACGGCAATACTGCTCGTAGGTTTTTCGAAAATTCTGAGGCTAGTGCTGAGATTACGGGATTGGATGTTACGCTCATTAAAAGATTCGACACTCTCCTTCGCGCATTAGCATCTGGGTACAATATAAATATCCAAAGATTTGAAAAATTTGCGGTCGAGACTAAAAAACTATACATAGATCTCTATCCATGGTTTAATATGCCTGTTACAGTTCATAAAATCTTAGTGCATAGTACTGATATTATAAAATCAGCAATTTTACCTATTGGTCAACTTTCTGAGGAAGCACAGGAAGCCCGTAACAAAGATTTGAGACGATTCAGGGATGATAACACACAAAAGCAGTCGCGTGAAGCCACGGATAGAGATCTTATGAATATGTTGCTTATAACATCGGATCCTTTAGATAACAGTTTTAGGGAGATACCTTAGAAAAAATTTAAAAGTCTGACTTCAGAAGTCTTAAATTTACTATCCCCCGATAATGTTGAGGAGTCAATAAATACCCCAGTTGTTTCAAGCTTTCACAGTAGTGTTGCTGATGCTCATGACCATTCCACAAGTGACTCATCGAATGAAAGTGATGGTAACGAATAATAACATAATTATAAAACTTACCCTATACCTTTTTCTTGGATCAGGTTTTATTTAATTTAAATCTATGTATTATACTGTGTATGATACTATACTTTTAAGTTTTTGTAATAAGTAATGTTCACATAATTAATTTAATTATTTACATTGTTATTATTATTATTGTAATTTACTTTTACATTCCTGACTGGTACTATAAAATAATTTTGTAAAAATTGTAGTGCCAGGATAAATACACAAATAAATACAAAATATGTATGTACATATGTACAGTCACTCACATAAATAAGTAGACACCCCTTTTTGGGCAATTCTTACAATTTTCGCTTTCACAAATTTATTTTAACTAATTTCCCATAAGAAAATTTGACAAGAACAAAAACTAAATTATATTTAAAAAATGTTTGAAAAATTCGACGAATTTTCATAAAAAATTTTAATTTTTTTTCCGAATTTCTAGAATTTTTTAGAGTATTGAGATTTGTAGTCCATTCAATTTAAGTACAATAAAGTAATATTCTTAAGTCCTTTAAATTTTTTTGGATCTATATCACTTATTCACACGAGTTACTGTATATGAAATAAGCAAATGTATGCATATGAAGTAAAATTTTGGAAAAAAATAAAAAAAAAGAACATATTGCTGAAAAAATGACGTAGTTGTAATAAATGACTGCATATGAAAAGGAAAATCTCATAAAATAATTTTGTCCAGCTAGCTTGTTCTACACGAAACACTGTGCAACGGCGTGATGGGGCAGGAAATAATTATCCGAATCGTCGGATGGAATATTGCTTTTGATTTTTCGCATATGTCCAAGCGTTTCGTATTCTGCATACATACTTTTTCCCTAACTCTGGGTTTTTTAGTAAACGTCCCTCATTTCTAAAGAATTGTGAACATGCGCGCCTCAGTGACGGTCCTAAATTAATATTCGCAGGGTAACCCTGCCTGAATGGCAGTGAAACTGTATATCTTCCACTTTCATCACGCTTTGTTGTGTCTTTAAATAATTGTTCACAATACCTTTGTTCTTCATTAAGCATTTTATTTTTGGGCACATTTTCTACCTCCCAGAAAGCTTTCTGTTGATTCTCCAACGCAACCTCGTTGTAGAAGGACATGATGCTCTTCGTTGGACTCGGTGCTTCGATGCGACCGGTTAGTATCCAACCGAACACTGTCTCTTGGGTCAAAAGTGTATTTAGTACATTCTTTTTCAGACCGCTCAGTATAATTTGGAGATATATGTCTCCTCCAAGTATGAGGCCTACGTCTTCGTTGACGTAGAACCCCTTGTCTGCCAAACCCAAGTCTGAGAATGCCTGCATAATCATGGCGTTGATATGGCAGGATGGAATATTCCCAGTGAGTTCGTATAGGACTAGAACGGGTGTAATCAGGCTGAAGCAGGCATCCACTGGTGAACGTAATTCAATTTTGGATGCTTCTTTCACCTCATCTGACGCCGCATTTGTGATGCCTGAAACTTCGGCATGCATTTTCCTCGCTGGAAAATTGATTCTGCGTTTCAGTCTTTCAGTTATAAAGGAAAATTCAGACCATGAATCAATTTATACCCGCGCGGAGAAGTTGGTACCATTATGATGAATGTGTACGCGAGCAGTTCCTAATAACACGCCTGTGCTGGAATTGGCATGACAGGATGTCACCTTTTTGTTCCTGTTTGAACCTGGTTTTTCTGATTCCTATCTCGCTAGTGCCTGTTTAAAAGTAGACGGCCCATTATCGTAGGAGTTTTGGGGCGGGTTGTAGGTGGTGTTTTTCTGTAGTGTATCCGCATGCAGGAGCGTACGGTGACGAGAGTGGCACGTATTGCAGTTGTAGGAACTGGTGCATCTGGTCACTGTGTATCCTGGGGATAAACAATTCAGGCAACCCCTTGTGGATTTTATGAAGTTAATCCTTTCTACCGGGGTTAACTCGCAAAAGCGTGAACAGTTTTGTAATCTGTGCTCAGGGGATTTGCACATTTTACAAATTGATTTGATTGTTTGCTTAGATACTTTTGTTTGAAAATCACCAAGTCTTTTCGGGGTTTCTGTCGATTGCCGCGACGCATTTGATTTTTGCCTTTTCGAAGTGGCATGCCCTGTAAAACCAGACACTGTTTCGAGTGTCTGAAACCGATTAGACAGGAATTTGTCCATATCCTCCCACTTGGATATGTCCATTTTAAGGTCTATACTTTGCTCCCATAGAGCCAACATGCTCTCTGGTAACTTGGTTGAGCAGAGATAAGTCAGGATTGCATCCCAATTGGAAGTGTCAATTTTGTGGCATTTGAGGGAAGATATACAATTATTTATATCATTTTGTAGCTTCCTGATTGAACTGCCGCACTCACTTTCTACCTTTTTTAAGTTAAATAAAATTTTTAGTTGTGTGTTTACTAAGATGCGTTTGGCCTCGAATCTCTCACACAAGTTTTTCCAGGCCATCTCGAAACCTTCATTTGTGGGAGGGTATTTTTTAATGATGTCTTTTGCTTCGCCCTGCGTTTTGTTGTTGAGATGGATAATTTTTCCACCCCTTTCAAGTCAGAATTGTTTATATAAATTGCCGTAAACAGGTCACGAAAATTTGGCCAAGGCAAATAATCGCCTTTAAAAACTTCCGAGTCGCAAGCAGGGAGGCGAATTTTGTGCCCATGAGGTTCTTGCTCAGGGTTGACGTTCTTGTCCTCTTTCTTGTATTTTTCTGCCTCAACAGATATAGACGCTAAGCATCGCTTGTAGATTGCGTATGCTGATTTGTGCTTCTTTCTTATCGCCAATACGTCATATTTTGACACCTCATCAGATCCCAGTAGCGAATCAAACGCAGAATTTACCTTCTTCCACAAGGGCCGCAGCTCTTCCTGCTGTATCGCAAGGTTATGTTTGCTATGACCGCGTTCCGGAATAAAGCTGTACTCTGTATCAAACTCTGCGATTAATTCCACCAGCCTGATGTACGTTTCCATGGTTTTATTTGAATTTAATAACGAAATAATTGCCGATTAGAAAAATAGAACTCTTCAGAGTTAAAATACCTGCCCAGCCGTAAATAAAAACTTTTGAATTTCGACGTTTTATATTTATTACTTTTATTTCAGACTTTGCCAGAGTAGCGACAACGAAAAAGGGTTTGTTTTATGGTCTTTTTGTCACAGCAGCGACAATAGCAAAAAGATTCAATTTAGAAACTTTTTGTCTCAGCGGCAACAACAAAAAAGGACCACTCGCCACCTCCACAAATTATGGGTGTATTTTTGAAAAAGTGGAAAAGTGCGTGCGATATTCGAAAATAAGCGCAAAAGAAGTGTAGAAAGTGTTTAAAAAGTGAAGTGAGCACCGAATTAATTAAAATGTATTAATTTTGTACTTGTGATCTACAAAAAAAAACAACAACAAAACTGATATAGTGAGGTTGCTTGAAAGTGAGGTTATGTTACCCTCTGCCCTGTGTTGTGTCTGGAGAACCTTACCGCTGGTGAGGGGATAAACCAGATAATCACAAGGGATGAAATAAGTTAACACACAAGTCATTTAAATTTGGAAAACAAGTGAAAGAAGGAAAAAAAACTGGTGCTCACTAAAATAAACTTCACTATTTACACTTTGTTTGATTTCACTTTTTTCGCGCACTATACGGGCGATTTCTTTATGTTTCACTAATCAACACTAAAAAAAAAAGTGGCAAGAAATACAACACTTAATTCTTATTATCTTTCGAGAACTGAATTGTTGCACTGGGCTGTTCAATGTGCTGTGGCTCCGGTGGCTGCTAATATTGCGTATTATATGCTCCCAAACTTTTTGTGGTTTCTGTTTAAATGTGCTGTGGCAAATAAATCTCTGTGGCAATCCTTTGGCAAAAATTTATGTAGTGGGTAAATTGTGCTTTGCTGGTAGATAATCTGGTGCAGTAGACTGTAATTTTAGGCTTTTGGTTCCTTTTCGGTGAGTAAGGACCAATGTTCGGCCTGGGTGCGTCGTAAACCGGCAGTGGGTAGGCGCACACGGGTATAATATGGTCTTTAATGATATTGAAAGAAACTATATCATGGATAAAAGGTTACCTTTATGTGGAAATTGACGATGGTGATCCTCGGCGATGTGTGCTGGTTGGCGGTCGATCGAAAAAGAGGCCGGTTGCACCGCTGATGACAACCGCTAAGGCGCGAAAAAGTTCTCCGGTTTTTAAGGAGGGGAAAGTCACGCACACAGTCACCCAACATATATGTGCAGGGGTGCTGACAACCTGCACACACACACACGCATGTGTATGAAACATATGCATGAGCATGTATGCACACCAGTGCGGGCGTGAGAGTGTGGGTGGATGGAAATGTGATTAAAAACGTTAGAGAGGGGCACCGTCAATCAGGAAAAAGTTAAGCATTGGGCCTAATCAGATATTTTAAAAACAATTTTTTACCGTCTTGTTAGGGTTTTGAATATGTCCCTTCATTTAGTTTTTTTTTTTTTCAAAACTACATTTTTTTGGTAAACTATTGCGTTTTTGCTTTACGTAGAGGAAATTAACGTTTATGTTTATTTCTATCTAGGCCAGATTTTATCGATCTGGTTTATATATTTTTCCAACACATTTTTTTTGCTTTTTACGCTGGCATTTCTTATCCTTTACACTTTGGTCGTCTACAGGGAAAATTTGCAGTTTGAAAGGAATAATATCTTGTTTTTGGGTAATTGGATCTGGTACCTTTTAGTGTATACTTTTTATTATACTCAGTTGAGCAGAGCTCACAGAGTATAGTTACTTTGATTAGATAAAATTTTGGTTGTACAGGTATAAAGGAATCGAGATAGATATAGACTTCCGTATATCAAAATCATCAGTATCGAAAAAAAATTTGATTGAGCCATGTCCGTCCGTCCGTCCGTCCGTCCGACCGTTAACACGATAACTTGAGTACATTTTGAGGTATCTCGATGAAATTTGGTATGTAGGTTCCTGGGCACTCATCACAGATCGCTATTTAAAATAAACGAAATCGGACTATAACCACGCCCACTTTTCGATATCGAAAATTTCGAAAAACACAAAAAGTGCGATAATTCATTACCAAAGACGGACAAAGCGATGAAATTTTGTAGGTGAGTTGAACTTATGACGCAGAATAGAAAATTAGTAAAATTTTGGACAATGGGCGTGGCACCGCTCACTTTTAAAAGAAGGTAATTTAAAAGTTTTGCAAGCTGTAATTTGGCAGTCGTTGGAGATATCATGGTGAAATTTTGCAGGAGCGTTACTCCTATTACTATATGTATGCTTAATAAAAATAAGTAAAATCGGAGAACGACCACGCCCACTTAAAAAAAATTTTTTTAAAGTCAAATTCTAACAAAAAATTTAATAGCTTTACAGTATATAAGTAAATTATGTCAATGTAATGATATGGTGCAATAAAATAGAAAAATAAAAGAAAATTTTTAAATGGGCGTGGCTCCGCCCTTTTTCATTTCATTTGTCTAGGGTACCTTTAATGCCATAAGTCGAACAAAAATTTACCAAACCTTGTGAAATTTGGTAGGGGCTTAGATTCTAGGACGATAACTGTTTTCTGTGAAAAAGGGCGGAATCGGTTCAAGCCACGCCCAGTTTTTATACACAGTAAATCGTCTGTCCTTCCGCTCTACCGTTAACACGATAGCTTGAGCAAAAATCGATATATCTTTACTAAACTCAGTTCACGTACTTATCTGAACTAACTTTGTATTGGTGTAGAAAATGGCCGAAATCCGACTATGACCATGCCAAATTTTCGATTTCGAAAATTGCGAAAAATTAAAAAATGCCACAATTCTATACCAAATACGAAAAGAGGGATGAAACGTGGTAATTGGATTGGTTTATTGACGCAAAATATAACTTTAGAAAAAACTTTGTAAAATGGGTGTGACACCTACCATATTAAGTAGAAGAAAATGAAAAAGTTCTGCAGGGAGAAATCAAAAGCCCTTGGAATTATGGCAGGAATACTGTTCGTGCTATTACATATATAAATAAATTAGCGGTACCCGACAGATGATGCTCTGGGCCACCCTGGTCCAAATTTTGGTCGATATCTCGAAAACGCCTTCACATATACAACTACCACCACTCCCTTTTAAAACCCTCATTAATACCTTTAATTTGATAACCATAATGTACAAACACAATTTAGAGTCACCCCTGGTCCACCTTTATGGCGATATCTGGAAAAGGCGTCCACATGTAGATCTAAAGGCCCACTCCCCTTTAAAATACTCATTATCACCTTTCGTTTGATACCCATATTGTACAAACGCGTTCTAGAGTCAACCCTGGTCCACCGTTATAACACTATCTCGAAAAAGCGTCCACCTATAGAACTAAGGCCCACTCCCTTTTGAAATACTCATTAACACCTTTCATTTGTTACCCATATCGTACAAACAAATTATAGAGTCACCCCTGGTCCACCTTTATGGCGATATCTCGAAAAGGCGTCCACCTATAGAACTAAGGCCCACTCCATTTTAAAAGACTCATTAACACCTTTCATTTTATACCCATATCGTACAAACAAATTCTAGAGTCACCCCTGGTCCACCTTTATGGCGATATCTCGAAAAGGCGTCCACCTATAGAACTAAGGCCCACTACCTTTTAAAATACTCATTATCACCTTTCGTTTGATACCCATATTGTACAAACGCATTCTAGAGTCATCCCTGGTCCACCTTTATAACGATATCTCGAAAAGGCGTCCACCTATAGAACTAAGGCCCACTCCCTTTTAAAATACTCATTGTCACCTTTCGTTTGATACCCATATTGTACAAACGCATTCTAGAGTCATCCCTGGTCCACCTTTATAACGATATCTCGAAAAGGCGTCCACCTATAGAACTAAGGCCCACTCACTTTTAAAATACTCATTGTCACCTTTCGTTTGATAGCCATATTGTACAAACGCATTCTAGAGTCATCCCTGGTCCACCTTTATAACGATATCTCGAAAAGGCGTCCACCTACAGAACTAAGGCCCACTCCCTTTTAAAATACTCATTGTCACCTTTCGTTTGATACCCATATTGTACAAACGCATTCTAGAGTCATCCCTGGTCCACCTTTATAACGATATCTCGAAAAGGCGTCCACCTATAGAACTAAGGCCCACTCCCTTTTAAAATACTCATTGTCACCTTTCGTTTGATACCCATATTGTACAAACGCATTCTAGAGTCATCCCTGGTCCACCTTTATAACGATATCTCGAAAAGGCGTCCACCTATAGAACTAAGGCCCACTCCATTTAAAAGACTCATTAACACCTTCCTTTTGATACCCATATCGTACAAACAAATTCTAGAGTCACCCCTGGTCCACCTTTATGGCGATATCTCGAAAAGGCGTCCACCTACAGAACTAAGGCCCACTTCCTTTTAAAATACTCATTGTCACCTTTCGTTTGATACCCATATTGTACAAACGCATTCTAGAGTCATCCCTGGTCCACCTTTATAACGATATCTCGAAAAGGCGTCCACCTATAGAACTAAGGCCCACTCCCTTTTAAAATACTCATTGTCACCTTTCGTTTGATACCCATATTGTACAAACGCATTCTAGAGTCATCCCTGGTCCACCTTTATAACGATATCTCGAAAAGGCGTCCACCTATAGAACTAAGGCCCACTCCCTTTTAAAATACTCATTGTCACCTTTCGTTTGATACCCATATTGTACAAACGCATTCTAGAGTCATCCCTGGTCCACCTTTATAACGATATCTCGAAAAGGCGTCCACCTACAGAACTAAGGCCCACTCCCTTTTAAAATACTCATTGTCACCTTTCGTTTGATACCCATATTGTACAAACGCATTCTAGAGTCATCCCTGGTCCACCTTTATAACGATATCTCGAAAAGGCGTCCACCTACAGAACTAAGGCCCACTCCCTTTTAAAATACTCATTGTCACCTTTCGTTTGATACCCATATTGTACAAACGCATTCTAGAGTCATCCCTGGTCCACCTTTATAACGATATCTCGAAAAGGCGTCCACCTACAGAACTAAGGCCCACTCCCTTTTAAAATACTCATTGTCACCTTTCGTTTGATACCCATATTGTACAAACGCATTCTAGAGTCATCCCTGGTCCACCTTTATAACGATATCTCGAAAAGGCGTCCACTTATAGAACTAAGGCCCACTCCCTTTTAAAATACTCATTAACACCTTTCATTCGATACCCATATCGTACAAAGAAATTCTAGAGTCACCCCTGGTCCACCTTTATGGCGATATCTCGAAAAGGCGTCCACCCATATAACTAAGGCCCACTCCCTTTTAAAATTCTCATTAACACCTTTCGTTTGATACCAATATTGTACAAACGAATTCTAGAGTCACCCCTGGTCCACCCTTATGGCGATATCTCGAAAAGGCGTCCACCCATAGAACTAAGGCCCACTACCTTTTAAAATACTCATTATCACCTTTCGTTTGATACCCATATTGTACAAACGCATTCTAGAGTCATCCCTGGTCCACCTTTATAACGATATCTCGAAAAGGCGTCCACCTATAGAACTAAGGCCCACTCCCTTTTAAAATACTCATTAACACCTTTCATTCGATACCCATATTTATTTATTTATTTTATTTATTTATTTATTTGTTTGTTAAAGTCAACACAGACACAAAGCGGTCGACTACTGAATATAAGATACAATACATATAACAAGGAAAGAAAACATAAGCGTAAAAAACAAAATTTAAAGTAAAAACTTAAATAATAAACAATCAAATTAATTAAGTTAAATTTTAATTAATACATAAATCAAATCAAAAATAAAGATCAGTTAAAATTAATATTGAAATAAAATTGACATCTTATTTAAAAATCTTTAAAAACATCATGCCAGACGTGAGAGTATTTCCTTGCGGATAGCAGCAATCGAATACTCAAAACTAATGCAGTTCTACAGTTCGTTATAGCGCGAGCACCTTTTGCGAAGAGGGCTATATTTGGCAAAATTACGCCGTAGAATGGGTAAATGAAAGAGTACATAGTGTCTTGTAGTTCTCGCAGGAACGGAAAAATTCAGTCTGCTTACAAGGTCAGTGGAGTCTATCTCACCAATAATCAGTTTATGAAGGAACATTACCCCGAGTAATGTTCTTCTATTCTCTAAAGTTGGCAAACTAATGAGAAGAAGTATATTTCTATAAGGTGGAAGATGTTGATTTGATTCCCAGTTAAGACCGCGTAAAGCCAAGATTAGAAACTGCTTCTGTACCGATTCAATCCGATCTATATGATTTTTATACCCCGGGGACCAAATACAGGAACAATACTCAAGTATTGGGCGAACCAAAGATGTGTAAAGGGTCTTGGTTAAATAAGGTCATCAAATTCTTTAGCCCATCTTTTAATAAATCCGAGTACACCCGATGCCTTGTTTACAATAGATGAAATATGCATGTTAAAGCTCAATTTCGCATCAAAAAGAACACCTAGGTCACATTCTTCAGATATATGCTCCAAAGGAGCACCATCTAGCATATAGGATTTTAAAACTGGGTTGACTCTGTGAAATGTCATTAGTTTACATTTGCAGCAGTTCAAAACTAGTAGATTTACTGTACACCATAATTGAAATGAGTCCAAATCGGCCTGAAGTAAATCCAAACGGGAAGAGTCAGAAGGCAAATATGAATAGCATAGTTTAACATCATCTGCATACATTAGAACACGGGAATACGAGATAACCATTGGTAAGTCATTTATAAAGAGGGTAAAAAGTAATGGACCCAGATGGCTACCCTGAGGCACACCAGAAGTTACTTCTATCGACTCTGAGAGACTGTTTTTGAACATAACTCGCTGAGTTCTATTTAAGAGATAGCTGCGAAGCCAAAGCAATAAATTCTTCGAAAAACCCAGTAAGTCAAGTTTATGACTTAAAAGCTCATGATTAAAAGAAGCAAATGCTTTGATGAAGTCGGTATAAATAACATCGGTTTGCTTATTGGATAAAAATCCTTCCATGACTAGAGAGATGAACTCAAACAAGTTGGTTGTGGTTGATCTTCTACACACAAAACCATGTTGGCTGGGTGATAATAAAGAAGTACATGCATATTGAATTTGGCAGGTGATGATCTTTTCAAACATTTTAGGAATAGCCGAAAGTTTAGCTATGCCCCTGTAGTTCTCGATATTGGACCTACTACCTTTCTTATGTAAGGGAATAATAAATGATTGCTTTCAAATTGAAGGGAATACAGAAGATTCAAGAGATAGTGTAAATAATTTAAGGATCGACTTAGATAAGTTGACAGCGCAAAACTTTAGAACACAACTAGGAACGCCATCTGGACCCGGAGAGGTAATTGGTTTCAACTCCAGAAGACTCTTCAGAACAGTATCTATATCTATGACAGGAACCAGAATACAATTAAAACTTTCTAAGGTGTAAGGATAGAGATCCGATTGAAAAAGTTGAGATGAATAGGTCGACTTAAAGTATTCAGCAAATAAGTTGGCAACATCATCATCCGAGCTTGCGTTCTTACATCCATAGGCCAAAGCAGATGGAAATCCTGAGGTTTTTCTCTTAGAATTGACGAAACTATAGAATTGTTTCGGGTTGTTAAAAATTTGAAGCTTAAACCGATTTAAGTAACGTTTATAGCACTGCTGATTAAGACGATGAAAGTTTGATCTAGCAACTAAATATTTAGAAAAATCGGAGCATGATCCTGATATTTTAAATCGTTTGTATAGCCTAGATTTAATATTATATAGTCTTACAAGATGTCTTGAGAACCACGGGGGTTTGCCCGTTCCAGCATTGCCATGACGAAGAGGCACACAGCATGCAAAGAAACCATCGAGAGAACTGTAAAAAATAGAAGTTGCTGACTCGACATTTTTACAAGCATACAGATCCGACCAGTCATGGGTGGAAATAAAACAATTCAGCTTATTAAAATCTGCCTTACAAAAACATCTTGATCGAAAGCTAGATTTTACTTTTGCTGCATCAAACAACACAGGCTGAGCATAATCAAGCATTACCTTGTAGGATGAAGTGGATCCTCTGGAAGTGATAATGGGGGAATTCGCTTGAGGGCAATACCCACACAAATCCAGCATTTTATTTTTGCAATTTAATATATTGTTTAATTGTAGTAAATGTATATCAAGCAGGCCACCGTGGTGTGATGGTAGCGTGCTCCGCCTATCACACCGTATGCCCTGGGTTCAACTCCCGGGAAAAGCAACATCAAAATTTTAGAAATAAGATTTTTCAATTAGAAGAAAATTTTTCTAAGCGGGGTCGCCCCTCGGCAGTGTCTGGCAAGCGCTCCGATTGTATTTCTGCCATGAAAAGCTCTCAGTGAAAACTCATCTGCCTTGCAGATGCCGTTCGGAGTCGGCATAAAACATGTAGGTCCCGTCCGGCCAATTTGTAGGGAAAAAGCAAGAGGAGCACGACGCAAATTGGAAGAGAAGCTCGGCCTTAGATCTCTTCGGAGGTTATCGCGCCTTACATTTATTTTAATTTTTATATCAAGCAGACTCTTACAAAAATCATGCTGAGTGGTGGACGTCAAAAAGTTTAATTCAATGTTGGCAATCCAACTTACTGTAGGCAAATTGAAGTCACCAAGCACCACCAGGCGGTCCCTATCTCGAAGCTGAGAGTAAACACTACGTATATATAAGCTATGTTGAGTATAAACATGCATATCCGAACGTGGCGGAATATAGCAGCAGCAAATACATAGACTAGCATTACGTAATGAGTTCTTTGCTGCTATAAACTCGACATCAGAGTCATAGTCCAACGACAGTAATTCTGACGGTAGGCTAGAGTCTACGGCTATAAGGACAGCACCCGCTCTAGATACACGATCGCGCCTATACACGACATAGTTACACGAGAAGATCTCTGAGTTATAATTATCTTCCTTAAGCCAGGTCTCAGCAAAGGCTATCACTTGCGCTGTGAACGAAAAACTGTTTAGAAATAACGAACTCAATTTGGATCGTAAGCCACGAACATTCTGATAATGAATAGATATATAAGACAAACCGATATTTACGTCTGTGGTATTCTTGCCGAGTCCGGTAAGTTTTTTGAAACTCTTACATTTGCCTTTTTTTTGAACAAATATACCACCGAATGTTTCGGCCAAAAAGACTGTTCAAGAATTTTGTCAAAATATGCATCAGGCACTGATATTTTAAAAGACGAGATGTCCCTTTCATACTTAAAATTAAATTTGTAAACACTTAATTTAATAGGATTAGAATCAAGCTTTGATACAATATAGTTAATTTTGTCATCTTCCGTCAACGATGCGTGAAGCCGTGATACAAATATCGACCTACGAGGCGGCACAGCAGTAACCTCTCTGTGGGCCTCAGGTTGCACTCCAGTATTAACATCAGTAATAATATTATCAGCGTTAACAGCAGACCCAATATTAACGGAATGAGGCTTATCATTGGTATTTACAGCATAAAAGGTACTTGAGGTGTCGACGGCATCATTATTAGTATGTGGGACGACAGTATGTACATTATCGGCGGCGGTGAAATTGTTTGAATTAGCGGCGCCAGAATTTTCAACAGTAGACAGCCTGGCGTCACTGCAGACAGCGGACGGTGACAAAACAATTGACGAAAACGAAGGTGGGATAGGCACAGAGAGGGGTGTAGGTGTGAGCATAGCCGATACATTATCAGCTATATGTAGCTGTGAAACTTCTAGAGGAGCAGTGTTGAGAGGGGGACCCGTACACTGCGAAGGCAGCGGCGAGAAAGTGCATAGATCCATTGCATATGTAAGCATAGCATTGTTGTTGTGTTTTGGGGGCAAAGTACACGAACTCACTGCAGCTTTGAGCGCATCGATTTCGGCAGCCAACACACCAATGATATCACGATTGTTCTTATTGTTTTTGTTTTTATTCTTATTTTTAGCACTGCGCTTGTTTGAGCTTGCATTTTCTTCCGCTTTGTCTTTGTTGCTACTTTTTTCTTCCTCTATGTTAACAGCTTGGTTACAACAAATTAAGTTTTTTATGCCATCTATTTGGGTAGACAAATCCCTGAATTTTACTTCAAAGGCAGTCATTATGGCTTCCAGCCCCAGTTTTTGAGAGGCTAGGACGGAGTCAAATGCCTTCGAAATTTTAATAGGCGCATTTACACACTCCGCACACATGTAGCGTATATGATAATTTGATTTTATTAGTTTAACGTCATATTCAGTGATGGCGCCCTCACAGCACGCACGATGGAAGCGCTTTTTACAAAAGCCATTACACGGCACACTTGTATTGTCAGTACGACCAAAACCCTTATCACATTTTCCGCAAAAGTCATCCATAATTAAGTTGAGATCCAAAACTCAAAAACAAAATACCAAAACAAAAACGAAAACAAAGCGAGCAAGTAGATTCAATAAATGAACGTCTGGTCACCTTTATATAAACTAATGGACAGATGTCTTCACACACAGGTGGCGCAGTTGACCGCTTGGCAAGTGTCAGGTTAGTTAGTAATGGCGCAAAGTGTATTTACTTGCTCTATGCACTACTTGTTGTTGCATGCAATTAACTTTATAAGTGCATTAGTTATTGTTGTTGCACTGCAATTTAATTTTAGATTCACAACAATCCACTTTTACAAGAAATACGCCAGAGAGCAAAAAACGTCTATTAACTTCCAATCAATAGAAAGGATATAACCATGTATTTAGCAATTCTCACAATTGTTTGACACTTCAAACCAATTAATTAAATTTTCAAAAAGACGAGCAAAGAAAACTATCGACTTGCTTAGCTAGAGTTGCCAACTTCTACTTCACAACTTCTCGTACAAACAAATTTTAGAGTCAACCCTGGTCCACCTTTATGGCGATATCTCGAAACGGCGTCCACCCATAGAACTAAGGCCCACTCCCTTTTAAAATTCTCATTAACAATTTCCTTTGATACCAATATTGTACAAACGAATTCTAGAGTCACCCCTGGTCCACCCTTATGGCGATATCTCGAAAAGGCGTCCACCTATAGAACTAAGGCCCACTCCATTTAAAAGACTCATTAACACCTTTCATTTGATACCCATATCGTACAAACAAATTCTAGAGTCACCCCTGGTCCACCTTTATGGCGATATCTCGAAAAGGCGTCCACCAATAGAACTAAGGCCCACTCCCTTTTAAAATACTCATTGTCACCTTTCGTTTGATACCCATATTGTACAAACGCATTCTAGAGTCATCCCTGGTACACCTTTATAACGATATCTCGAAAAGGCGTCCACATATAGAACTAAGGCCCACTCCCTTTTAAAATACTCATTAACACCTTTCATTCGATACACACATCGTACAAACAAATTCTAGAGTCACCCGTGGTCCACCTTTATGGCGATATCTCGAAAAGGCGTCCACCTATAGAACTAAGGCCCACTCCCTTTTAAAATACTCATTAACACCTTTCATTCGATACCCATATCATACAAACAAATTCTAGAGTCACCCCTGGTCCACCTTTATGGCGATATCTCGAAAGGGCGTCCACCTATAGAACTAAGGCCCACTCCCTTTTAAAATACACATTGTCACTTTCCTTTGATACCCATATTGTACAAACGCATTCTAGAGTCATCCCTGGTCCACCTTTTTAACGATATCTCGAAAAGGCGTCCACCTATAGAACTAAGGCCCAATCCATTTTAAACTACTCATTAACACCTTTAATTCGATACCCATATCGTACAAACAAATTCTAGAGTCACCCGTGGTCCACCTTTATGACGATATCTCGAAAAAGCGTCCACCTATAGAACTAAGGCCCACTCCCTTTTAAAATACTCATTAACACCTTTCATTCGATACACACATTGTACAAACAAATTCTAGAGTCACCCGTGGTCCACCTTTATGGCGATATCTCGAAAAGGCGTCCACCTATAGAACTAAGGCCCACTCCCTTTTAAAATACTCATTAACACCTTTCATTCGATACCCATATCATACAAACAAATTCTAGAGTCACCCCTGGTCCACCTTTATGGCGATATCTCGAAAGGGCGTCCACCTATAGAACTAAGGCCCACTCCCTTTTAAAATACACATTGTCACTTTCCTTTGATACCCATATTGTACAAACGCATTCTAGAGTCATCCCTGGTCCACCTTTTTAACGATATCTCGAAAAGGCGTCCACCTATAGAACTAAGGCCCACTCCATAGCTCCCAGGTGCGTATGTAATGTTCGGTTACAACCGAACTTAGCGTTCCTTACTTGTTTTAGGTTGTATTTTCTAGAACACATCTCTTAAGTTTTTTTAACATATGTTTTTGCGAGCAACCTAATACAACTAAATCATCCATGTAAAGAAATGATTGGGATGGTTTGAGGTCTGCAAATGCTAGTGTCATCATTCTTTGGAATGAGTTTGGTGCTACTTTTAATCCATACGGTAATCGTTTAAATCTATATGTGCCGTTTTCAGCTGTGAATGAGGTTATATCTCTAGAGTCTGAGTGTAATTCCATTTGATGAAAGCCTGACATAAGATCCAGGCATGAAAAGTATTTTGCTCTTCCAATTTGATCTAAAATGTCATCAATTCTTGGGGTGGGAATTTATCTGCTGCTAACTTTTTATTTACTTGTCTGTAGTCAACTACTAATCTCCATATTTTTTCTGTGTTCCCTGGAAGTGATTTTTTAGGGACTAGTAAGATTGGACTATTATATTCTGATATGGAGGGTTCTATTATGTCGTCTTCTATTAGTTTATCTATTTGTTTGCTAATCTCTCCTTTTTGTGTCTGAGGCAATCTATAGTTTTTTATGTAATTATGTTTCATATGTAATTTTTGTTTGTAAAAATTATTAGAAGTAATTGTTCTGTTTCTAGTGCAAATATGTCTATAAATTCTGTACATACTGTTGTTAACTGAGAATTGATAAATTTTGGAAAACTGTTTGTTAATCTTTTTAATTTTTCTGCATTATTGCCGTTTTTATTGTGTGTGGTTGTTTCAATTAGTGTATAATCATCTTCAGTATTAATTTTGTAATTTTGAATAGTTGTGTTTTTATGTGTTGTGTTAATAATTCTAACGAAGGTTTGATCTTTATTTGTAATTGTGTTTGCTATAAAAATGCCTTCAGATTACTGTTGATGGGGTATGAATATGTTTTTACTATCAGTGTTTACTTTAACTTGTCTAATTACTTCCGACCTAGCAGGGATCGTAATTGTATTAACAGCCAAACAATTTGTTAGATGCATTGTTATTGTTTGGGGAAAATAATATTGTATTGGGATTAGTTTATCCTCTGTTTTGCCATAATCTAGAATTGAGCTATTGTATTGAGTGTGTGAACTAGGTGTAAGCCACATACTATAAGATATTCCTATTATGTTACACATTTAAAATGAACGCATCTGTATAATATTACCAATGTATTATTAGTGTGCAGTTCGACAGTTCGATAACTTTAGTACAGCAATTGTAAGGCACGAACTTCCATTTTGAACAGTCTAGCTGTGCACACACGCCAAGAGGAAATTAAATTAAATCTTTAAATATCAAATCTATTGTTTTATTAAATGATACATGGTGTCAAAATTGGGCTAAAACACATCAAGCTTTATACTTTTAGCTGTGCACACACGCCAAGAGGAAATTAAATTAAATCTTTAAATATCAAATCTATTGTTTTATTAAATGATACATGGTGTCAAAATTGGGCTAAAACACATCAAGCTTTATACTTTTATAATATAATTATAATTGATAATTGCTATAATGGCTGAAAATCGACTAGCGACTGCAGTAATCACGCTAAAGACTGGCCCACATGGAAAGGAACTTTTTGCATGTACCTACATGCCAATGGAAAACTAAAAGAAAAAGAAGGCGTCAAAATTGCAACATTTTTATGGCTTGTAGGACCGAAAGCAGTGGAAAGGTATAACACGCTGTTCCCAAACGATGGGTCAAATGAGCAATTGCTTGGCATACCTACAAGTACTAGCAATGGCGGTGAGGGTTCACGGTCATTAGCAAATGTGTTGGATGCTTTTGAAAATTCCTGCATTCCAAAAAAGAACGTGGCTGATTCCATTCATTAAAATTTAATACGCTAACGCAAAAGGAAAAACAGCCTTTTTCTGAGTTTTAAATGGAACTGCGCACTCAAATACGTTATTGGGAATACAACTGTAGGTGTGGTCAGTCGTTCGGCGATCGTATGTTAGGAGACCGAATCATTTTGGGTGTATATGACAAAATACTACAGCTTAAATTGCTTGATGGGAGAGATGATCCACTAGAAAAGATATTTGAGAAGTGTAAGGTATACGAAGTTGCAAATTCTCACAAAATTCTATTGGAACAGGGAAATTCCAAAACCATCAACGCAATCGAAGAATCTGTGCATGCAATTACACGTTTTTGCTACAATTGCGGGTAACAATTTACAACTGGTTATTTAAATACGTGCAACGTAAAGGAAGTAACCTGCCGAGGTTGTGGAAAAAATGGACATTTTGTGAAAATGTGTCGCGGAAAGAAAAACCAGCAATTAACGGATAAGAAGACAACAAACAACGGACAGAGACCAAATCCCGGATTAAGCAAGCAGCATGGACAGGTACACTCAGTAGGAGATGACTATAATTGGAACGATGAAAGTAAAGCTTGTAATAAAACAAATATATCAACCAGGTTAGTGGGTAATGTTCATGTTTATAGAATAAATACCAGTAATAATGGAACATGCAAGTGGACCAAGAAATGTTATATACAAAACACCCCAATTTCATTCAAAATAGACTCCGGATCCGATGTCAATTGCATTCCTGTCAAATATCTTTTAAAATTTAAAATTAAATTCATTAGCAAATGTAATGATTATCCCTTGTACGATTATAGTGGGAATAAAATAAAAACTCTTGGCACAGTAATATTAAAATGCACAGATCCTGACTTTAATATGGAACAAGAGGCAGAGTTTGTTGTTGTAGATAATGCGAGCGTAACAATTTTAGGGTTGGAGACTAGTGTGAACTTTAAGTTCATAAAACGGATTGATATTAATACTATACAGTCTAAAACGACACCGCTTCCAAAAGTAAGAATGATTTTATTAAGCAATATAGTACTGTTTTCAGTGGATTAGGTAAATTTCCAGGAGCTGTTTCAATAACACTAAAGGAGGGGTTTATACCTTGTCTGCATTATAAGAAAAGAATGCCATTAAGTTTGTTAGAGCGTTTTAAATGCAAAATTGAGGAGATGGTGGGGAATAAAGTTATCACTCCAATCAATCATCCTACGGACTGGGTACATAATGTACAGTTAGTGGAAAACAAAAATGAAATTCGAATGTGTCTGGATCCAAAGCTATTAAATAAGTGTATAAAACGAGACCATTTTTTGGTCCCGACTTTCGATGATGTAACTGGTCAATTAGCAAACAAATGTATATTTAATGTACTCGATCTCAGTAGTGGGTTTTGGCAAATGGAGTTGGATGATCCAAGCTCAAATTTAACCACGTTTATGACACCGTTTCGTCGCTATAAGTTCAATCGCGTACCCTTTGGCTTAAATCGTGAGCCTGAAATGTTTCAGAAAGAAATGGCCAAACATTTCGGCAATATTCCCGGTGTCATAATATACTTTGATGATATGGCAATCGTGGCGGAAACTCTGGATCAGCATGACGAGATTCTCGCAACAGTCTTGAAGCGAGCAATTGACAACGGTATAAGATTCAATCCAGATAAAATTCAATATCATCAAACGCAAATGAAATTCATGGGTCGTGTAGTGTCAAAGGGTACAATTAAACCAATTGACAAATATAGCGAAGCTATAATCAAGCTAAACAAGTAAGGAAGGCTAAGTTCGGGTGTAACCGAACATTACATACTCAGTTGAGAGCTGTGGAGACAAAGTAAGGGAAATCACCATATTGTAAAAGGAACCTAGTGTAACCCTGGAATGTGTGTGTATGACATGTGTATGAAATGGAAGGTATTAAAGAGTATTTTAAGAGGAAGTGGGCCATAGTTCTATAGATGGACGCCATTTAGGGATATCGCCATAAAGGTGGACCAGGCCTGACTCTAGAATTTGTTTGTACGATACGGGTATCAAATGAAATGTGTTAATGATAATTTTAAAAGGGAGTGGGCCTAAGTTCTATAGGTGGACGCCTTTTAGAGATATCGCCATAAAGGTGGACGAGGGGTGTCTCTAGAATTTATTTTGTACGATATGGGTATCAAATGAAAGGTATTAATGAGTATTTTAAAAGGGCGTGGGCCTAAGTTCTATAGATGGACGCCTTTTCGAGATATCGCCATAAAGATGGACCAGGGGTGACTCTAGAATTTGTTTGTACGATATGAGTATCAAATGGAAGGTGTTAATGAGTATTTTAAAAGGGAGTGGGCCTTAGTTCTATAGGTGGACGCCTTTTCGGTATATCGTTATAAAAGTGGATCAGGGTTGACTCTAGAATGCGTTTGTACAATATGGGTATCAAACGAAAGGTGTTAATAAGTGTTTTAAAAGGGAGTGGGCCTTAGTTCTATGGGTGGACGTCTTTTCGGGATATCGCCATAAACGTGGACCAGGGGTGACTCTAGAATGCGTTTGTACAATATGGGTATCAAATGAAAGGTGTTAATGAGTATTTTAAAAGGGAGTGGGCCTTAGTTCTATAGGTGGGTGGGATGCCTTTTCGAGATATCGCCATAAAGGTGGGCCAGGGGTGACTCTGGAATTTTTTTGTACGATATGGGTATCAAATGAAAGGTGTTAATGAGTATTTGAAAATAAAGTGGGCCTTAGCTCTATTAATGAGTATTTTAAAAGGGAGTGGGCCTTAGTTCTATAGGGTAACGCCTTTTCGGTATATCGTTATAAAAGTGGACCAGGGTTGACTCTAGAATGCGTTTGTACATTATGGGTATCAAACGAAAGGTGTTAATAAGTGTTTTAAAAGGGAGTGGGCCTTAGTTCTATGGGTGGACGCCTTTTCGGGATATCGCCAGGGATGGACCAGGGGTGGCTCTAGAATGCGTTTGTACAATATGGGTATCAAATGAAAGGTGTTAATGAGTATTTTAAAAGGGAGTGGGCCTTAGTTCTATGGGTGGACGCCTTTTCGGGATATCGCCATAAACGTGGACCAGGGGTGACTATAATGCATTTGTACAATATGGGTATCAAATGAAAGGTGTTAATGAGTATTTTAAAAGGGAGTGGGCCTTAGTTCTATAGGTGGACGCCTTTTCGAGATATCGCCATAAAGGTGGACCAGGGGTGACTCTAGAATTTGTTTGTACAATACGGGAATCAACTGAAAGGTGTTAATGGGTATTTTAAAAGGGCATGGGCCTTAGTTCTATAGGTGGACGCCTTTTCAAGATATCACCATAAAGGTGGACCAGGAGTGACTCTAGAAATTGTTTGTACGATATGGGTATCAAATGAAAGGTGTTAATGAGTATTTTAAAAGGGAGTGGGCCTTAGTACTATAGGTGGATGCCTTTTCGAGATATCGCCATAAAGGTGGGCCAGGGGTGACTCTAGAATTTTTCTGTACGATATGGGTATCAAATGAAAGGTGTTAATGAGTATTTTAAAAGGGAGTGGGCGTTTGTTCCATAGGTGGATGCCTTTTCGAGATATCGCCAGGGGGTGACTCTAGAATTTTTTTGTACGATATGGGTATCAAATGAAAGGTGTTAATGAGTATTTTAAAAGGCAGTGGGCCTTAGTTCCATAGGTGGATACCTTTTCGAGATATGGCCATAAAGGTGGGCCAGGGGTGACTCTAGAACTTTTTTGTACGATATGGGTATCAAATGAAAGGTGTTAATGAGTGTTTTAAAAGGCAGTGGGCCTTAGTTCTATAGGTGGATGCCTTTTCGAGATATCGCCATAAAGGTGGACCAGGGGTGACTCTAGAATTTTTTTGTACGATATGGGTATCAAATGAAAGGTGTTAATGAGTATTTTAAAAGGTAGTGGGCCTTAGTTCCATAGGTAGATGCCTTTTCGAGATATCGCCATAAAGGTAGGCCAGGGGTGACTCTAGAATTTTTTTGTACGATATGGGAATCAACTGAAAGGTGTTAATGGGTATTTTAAAAGGGCATGGGCCTTAGTTCTATAGGTGGACGCCTTTTCAAGATATCACCATAAAGGTGGACTAGGAGTAACTCTAGAAATTGTTTGTTCGATATGGGTATCAAATGAAAGGTGTTAATGAGTATTTTAAAAGGGAGTGGGCCTTAGTTCTATAGGTGGATGCCTTTTCGAGATATCGCCATAAAGGTGGGCCAGGGGTGACTCTAGAATTTTTTTGTACGATATGGGTATCAAATGAAAGGTGTTAATGAGTATTTTAAAAGGGAGTGGGCCTTAGTTCTATAGGTGGATGCCTTTTCGAGATATCGCCATAAAGGTGGGCCAGGGGTGACTCTAGAATTTTTTTGTACGATATGGGTATCAAATGAAAGGTGTTAATGAGTATTTTAAAAGGGAGTGGGCCTTAGTTCCATAGGTGGATGCCTTTTCGAGATATCGCCATAAAGGTGGGGCAGGGGTGACTCTAGAATTTTTTTGTACGATATGGGTATCAAATGAAAGGTGTTAATGAGTATTTTAAAAAGGAGTGGGCCTTAGTTCTATATGTGGACGCCTTTTCGAGATATCGCCATAAACGTGGACCAGGGGTGACTCTAGAATGTGTTTGTACGATATGGGTATCAAATAAAAGGTATTAATGAGGGTTTTAAAAGGGAGTTGCCCTTAGTTGTATATGTGAAGGCGTTTTCGAGATATCGACCAAAATGTGGACCGGGGTGATCCAGAACATCATCTGTCGGGTACCGCTAATTTATTTATATATGTAATACCACGAAAAGTATTCCTTCCAAGATTCCAAGGGCTTTTGATTTCGCCCTGCAAAACTTTTTCATTTTCTTCTACTTAATATGGTAGGTGTCACACCCATTTTACAAAGTTTTTTTCTAAAGTTATATTTTGCGTCAATAGACCAATACAATTACCATGTTTCATCCCTTTTTTCGTATTTGATATATAATTATGGCATTTTTTTCATTTTTCGTAATTTTCGATATCGAAAAAGTGGGCGTGGTCATATTCGGATTTCGGCCATTTTTTACACCAATACAAAGTGAGTTCAGGTAAGTAAGTGAACTGAGTTTAGTAAAGATATATCGATTTTTGCTCAAGTTATCGTGTTAACGGCCGAGCGGAAGGACAGACGGTCGACTGTGTATAAAAACTGGGCATGGCTTCAACCGATTTCGCCCCTTTTCACAGAAAACAGTTATCGTCCTAGAATCTAAGCCTTTACCAAATTTCACAAGGATTGGTAAATTTTTGTTCGACTTATGGCATTAAAAGTATCCTAGACAAATTAAATGAAAAAGGGCGGAGCCACGCCCATTTTGAAATTTTCTTTTATTTTTGTATTTTGTTGCAACATATCATTACTGGAGTTGAATGTTGACATAATTTGCTTATATACTGTAAAGATATTAACTTTTCTTTTAAAATTTGAATTAAAAATTTTTTTTTTTTTAAAGTGGGCGTGGTCGTTCTCCGATTTTGCTAATTTTTATTAAGCAGACATATAGTAATAAGAGTAACGTTCCTGCCAAATTTCATCATGATATCTTCAACGACAGCCAAATTACAGCTTGCGAAACTTCTAAATTACCTTCTTTTAAAAGTGGGCGGTGCCACGCCCATTGTCCAAAATTTTACTAGTTTTCTATTCTGCGTCATAAGTTCAACTCACCTACCAAGTTTCATCGCTTAATCCGTATTTGGTAATGAATTATCGCACTTTTTCGATTTTTCAAAATTTTCGATATCGAAAAAGTGGGCGTGGTTATTGTCCGATATCGTTTATTTTAAATAGAGATCTGAGATGAGTGCCCAGGAATCTACATACCAAACTTCATCAAGATACCTCTAAATTTCCTCAAGTTATCGTGTTAACGGACAGACGGACGGACGGACGGACGGACATGGCTCAATCGAATTTTTTTTCGATACTGATGATTTTGATATATGGAAGTCTATATCTATCTCGATTCCTTTATACCTGTACAACCAACCGTTATCCAATCAAAGTTAGTATACTCTGTGAGCTCTGCTCAACTGAGTATAAAAAGCCAGAAAATAAAAGCGATATTATGTGATTTTTGGGTATGCTTAAGTTTCTGGCGGCATATATTCCTCACTTATCAAAACAATCGGCAAAGTTATGTGAACTAACGCATAGCAACGCTAAGTTTCAATGGGCTGATGCTCATGAAGATGAATTTCAAAATCTCATTACTATCATTACATCTGACCCAGTACTAGTTATATATGACAAGGAAAACCCGTTAGTGGTGCAGACAGATGCATAAAAAGATGGTTAAGTTGCGTTTTACTTCAATAGGGACATCCTGTAGCTTATGCGTCCCGAACTCTCAGTAAATAAGAACAGAAATGGGCACAAGTAGAGAAAGAGTTGCTAGCTATAGTATTTCCCCGCATTAAGTTTCATTATTATCTCTACAGTCGTGAATTTTGAGTACAGAGTGATCTTAAGCAGCTCGAATCCCTTCTGAAGAAAGAAATTGATGAGGTCACGCCTAGGCTGCTGGCTATGTTCATGTTTTTGCTCAAATATCCAAAGATGGATGTAGTTTATACTCCCGGTAAGCAAATGTTGTTTGCTGATTGCCTTTCTCGGTCTCCTTTAGGTGAAGCGGCTGAAATTGCCGAGCTTAAGGGAGTTATTCATATGCTGTCAAGGAAAGGTTGCATATCGAAATCTGATTATGATTTATATTGCAAGCATATAGAGCAGGATGAGGGTTACAAGAAAATATGTCAATACCTGGAACAGGGATGGCCCAGTTATCACCAATTGAATGAGCTAAGCAAAAAGTTTCACAAATAAAAGTCTGAAATCCACTACGAAAATAGAATGTTGCTTAAAAATCATAGACTAATAAATCCAAACTCGTTACAACCAGTTGTATGGTGGTGGTTGCACAGGCCACACCTCGGAATAGAAAAAACGTTAGCAAAACCCAGATCATTGTATTTTTGGCCAAACATAACTGAACAGATTAAAGAACTAATCCTGGGATGTGTTGCGTGTAAAACTTTCAGTCGTAATAATGCAAAAGAGCCATTGAGACAAGACGACGTCCCTGAATATCCTTTTCAAATAATAGGAATTGTTATTTTTGAATATGCGGGCAGATATTATATCTCCCTGATCGACGCATACTCTAACCTTGTGTTGTCGGAAAATCTTGCACATAAAACCGCTGGCTGTGTAATCGACACGTAGAAAAAAATTTTGACGAAAGTAGGATATCCCACAACAATCCGCTGCGACAACAACCCATTTAATTCTTTAGAAATGGAAAACTTCTTTAATGATGCTAATATTGTGGTAAAGTTTTCAAGTCCTAGATACCCACAAAGCAATGGATTAGCGGAGAAAGGGGTATCAATTGCTAAGGGTTTGTTGAAACGGTGTTTTGAAGCCAATGAAAAGGACACCTTTCAATATCATATTCTAGAATATAATAACACCCCAGTGGCAGACTTGCAGTTAGCTCCAACTCAGTTATTCTTCGGGAGATTGATAAAAACAAAACTCCCAACAGCAGAACTACTTTTGTTCCAAAACTCAATAGATTGAGTTTGTATTGTACCAAGCAACTAAGCAGTTTAAATCCGCTTGAAGCAAGGGACGTTCATCAATGGACGCATAGGACCTAAAAAGTTTTACATCATCAACATATATTAAAATTTTGGAATATTTTATTGTGGTACAGATATCATTAATAAATAGCAAGAACAGAATTGGACCCAGATGACTGCCCTGTGGGACGCCAGAGGGAACATTATTAACATTTGAAAGAGTATTTTTTAAAATTACTGGGTGAGACCAGGTCGGAAGCCAAGTCGATAAAGCTTGCGAATAAGCAAAGAGTGGGAAACTTTATCAAATGCTTTACATGAAATCGGTGTATATAACATCGGTGTGAAGATTTTCTCTAAATCCATTAGAAACATGAGTTGTGAATTCAAGTAGGTTGGTAATGGTAGATTTGCCTTTACAGAACCCGTGCTGTGAATCTGTAATCCACGTAGAAATGGAAAATATTAGCTGATTAGTAACAATGGCTTCAAATACCTTTGGGATGGCAGACAATTTTGCAATTCCTCAATAATTTTCTACACATGACCTACTGCCGTTTTTGTGAAGGGGTATAAGAAAAGAGTCCTTCCGAGCAGCAGGAAAAACTCAATTTTTTAGGGACATATTGAATAAGTCAGTTAGGGGCCGATAAATATATTCAGCGCATTTTTTAAGAAAAAATGCGGGAATAAGGTCAGGACCGTATTTTTAAGATTCCTTCAAAGACGTTAAATGTGAAAAAACCTCCTCAGGAGATATTGCTGGAATATTAATTGCGTTAACTGATTTAAGTTGATACGGGTATTCATTAGACAAAGATGTTAATTCAGGGGAATAGTTGGAATTAAAAAATTGTTCAAAGAATTGGCAATATCTTGATCGTCGCTAGAGAAATAATGACGGTATTTCATACCAGAAGGAAACCCTTTAACCCTACCTTTAGAGTTTACGAAATCATAGAAAGCTTTCGGATTATTTCGCTTTCGGGTTATTTTCTTTTTCGTCGTACAGAGATAGGTATTATAACACTGTTTGTTTAATTCAAAATATTTATGACGCAATATAGAGTACTTCAAGTAGTCAGATTGTGAACCCGTCTTCTTGTACAGCTTGAAGGAACGCGATTTTTTATTTTTTAAAGATTTCAGCTCTTTGGTAAACCATATTTTGACTAGTTCAATGGAATCACGTTTACGCTTAGGTACGTTTCTTGCCAGAATAGCGTGAATGATGGTATTGAAGTCCGAAACGTTTTAGTAAATATCCCCACCGTATTTGGGCCAAATTACTGTAGATTAAATTTGGTTAAGTTTATTAAAATTAGCCTTTGCGAATTCAAATCTAAAACTAGAGTCGTATACAGTGGTAATGCAACTCCGAGAACTTTTTTTCAATTCGTAAACTATTTCCAGGGAAGGATGGTAAGGGTCTTCAAATAAGGGTCACAAATACCAAATCAAGGATCCTCCCGGATATGTTTGAAATTAAAATTTATCTGCCTAAAGCAAAGTTCAGTTATTTTGGCTAAAAGCCGCTGCTGGACAATTTGGAGGAAACGGGTACAATATCATGGTCAGATGTGGTCCATGAAACATGCGGAAGATTAAAGTCACCCAAGACAATTATAGAATCAATGGGCTTCAACATTGAATTGGCAGCTTTCAGCATCACCGAGAGATCAGAAGTTGATGGGATATAGCAGATGGCAATATAGGTAAAACCTATTCTAATGTATTTAAATTCCGTCGCTTCTACAAAGTTATAGAAGAATCCACCGCGAGCAATACTCCACCTCCAACTCTGTTCAAGCGGTCATTTCTATATATTTGGTAATCATTGCAAAGAACCTCCGAATTAAATATATGAGGCTTTAGCCAAGTTTCAGTAAAAGCTGTGATATTGTAATTACAGTTATATGATTTCAAGTACAGATCAGTTAGTTTAGTGTTTAGACCTCTTACATTTTGATAAAATATATGAAGGAAAGATTTAATACTTAGGTTTTTGCTGCAGTATTGCTATGAGGAACGGTAGCAAGATTTGGAATATTTACGTTATGTCTATTTTCAAATTCACGTACAAAAGCACCGGGCGGCCAAAATGAATTATTTAAAACGGTTTCAAAGTGTTGCGCGTATACGCCAATCCTAAGTGACGAAATAGATTTTCGAATTTTAGTTTATTTATGATGTACGAATTCAGGTCCTCTTCTGGGCACGAAATCGACTTTTTAATGGGGACAGTAATAAATCTATTAGCCGGCGGTTCCGATTCCGTAGAGGGGTTGTGGGAAACCTGGTTCCTTTTTATGGAGGGTACAGTAGAAACAGTTGAAGCAGCCATCGATGTGGATGGTTGCACTGCTGAGGGACTCGGTGAGTACAGATTTATTAATTCCACGGTTGGGACTGGAAGAACTGGGGGTGGAGGAACTTTGGGAATGGCATCCATAGTCGGAGCAGAAACAACAATAGACCTATGATTTCATAATGCATAAATTTCTCGGACAAAGCGGAAATCTCTCTGCCTATTTCAGTGAACCCGTCTCGGGCCTGCTTGAAAACCTTGAAAAGATCAATTTCGGTAGGCCTAAATTTCAAACAAGCCCAACGCACTCCCTTATCGTTATCATTAAGTGCGTCAACTACTCTTGCTGACAAACCGGCGCACTTCATATAAAATAAATATAAAAAAAAAAAAATATTGTATAAACATTTTTGTTATTTCTTTAAATATGTTATGGTGGAAAACCATATTAAATGGTATGCTAATAGGTATAGCACGATACGAAGCCGGTAAGGAAAATACTGAGAAAAATTCTGAAGATAAATTGGTCGAATATGAACCAAATACGAAACAGGAAATACAAGAGAAATATCAGAAAAATGGTTAACTATTTTTGTATGCGTACATTTTTAATTGTCACAATTACAATTCTAATAAAAAATTATATAAACAACAAGTTGACACAATTAAATAATATACCATAACGTGTTTAAGGAAAAATTTGATATACCAAGAAATGAATACATGGCAAGAAATTTATGATAAATTATCTGAAGAAAAATCAAAAGTTGATAAGTCATACAAATGTATAAACAAAAATACTACCATAAAAACAGAAACGATAGTAAACATTTGAATATGATCTTAGAAGCACTAAATAATATAGGACAGGTGATCAATACAGTAAATCATATACTCACCAAAGAGCACCAAAGAGAAGCTTACCAATTTTTTCCCACGTGCGAGATAAATTGGTATCTTCCTTAGCTAGACATAACATAGACATAACAATACCAACCATAGTAGAGGAAAAAATCTAAGTTGATTTTAGCTCAGTTCTATCGGAAACTTCTCGAAGCCGGACGCCGTCACCTTCTTTGAGTCAGACTCCATTAGTGGAAGAACAAAAGCCATTAAATATACCAAGTATAAATGTTACAATGGCAAAAACAGTGGTAGAATTCATTAAAACTGCTGCGTCAGTATTACCAGATTTTGATGGTAAACCGGAAAATCTACACAGTTTTCTAGACGTCCTTGACATACTCGATCAAATTAGGGATACACACGAGGCCTTATCAATAACAATGATAATGACAAAGCTAAAAGGCACGGCAAGAAACTTTATTAGTAACGAAAGTACAATAGCACAAATAAAGTCAAAACCAACAAGTAAAGGTGTGTAAGTTCGGGTGTAACCGAACATTATATACTCAGCGCGAGCTTCAATAGTACATTTCATTTCAGATAAATTACTTTTCTACATAACACGTGGCACTGTCCGTTTAAAAAAATGTCCCCCCATTTCCTCTTAAATAAAACTTGATAAGTGAAATATCATTGATTCAAAACTATTTTTTGCTAAGTTATAGCTTATTATTGTAGTCTACGACCCTTTTAAATTTGTTTTATATCTAAGTTGTCGTGGTCTTTAACCGATCCCGTCCATTTTTACTAGAAATATTTTTTTGCTATAAGGAAAATATCTGTACACAATTTCACTACGATATGTTAATTTTTCTTCGAGTTATGGCTCCCGAAATATAAAAAATTGCTTAGTCATAAAAGGAGCGGTGCCACGCCCATTTAAAAAAATTTTAGTGTTTTCCAATTTAATGTTATAATTCAATTAAGAAAGTAAAATTCTATTGATACAAAGCTCTTTTTCGCTACGATATAGCTTATTATTTTCGTCTACGACCCTTTTAAAAATCTTTTATATAAAAGTGGGCGTGGTCTTTAGCCGATCACGTCCATTTTTTCTAGAAATATTTCTGCTATAGGGAAAATTTGTGTACCAAATTTTATTACGATCCGTTAATTTTTCTTCGAGTTATGGCTCCTGAAACATAGAAAATTGCTTAGTCATAAAAGGGGCGGTGCCACACCCATTTTGAAAAATTTTTGTATTTTCCTATTTAATGTTATAAGTGTTGATACAAAGCTTTTTTCGCTAAAATATAGCTCATTATTTTTGTCTACGATCCTTTTAAAAATCTTTTATATAAAAGTGGGCGTGGTACTTAATCGATTTCGTTAATTTTTCTTCAAAGCATTCCCGATAGTAAAGGTAGCCTCCTTGCCGAATTTTGTTATGATAGGTTTAATGATGTTTGATTTATGATTAATAATACTTGTAAAATTGATTTAATCGCAAGTGGGCGGTGCCTCGCCCATTTAAAAAAAATTTTTAAATTTTCGTCAAGAGTCTCAATATTAGTCCACACGTCAAATTTCAACATTCTAGGTGTATTATTTACTAAATAATCAGGTTTTTTTTGTTTTCCAAAATGTTACATATATAAAAAGTGGGCGTGGTTATCATCCGATTTCGCTCATTTTCAATACCAATCTATTCTGGGCCCAGATAAACTCTTGTACCAAATTTTGTGAAGATATCTCAATATTTACTCAAGTTATCGTGTTAACGGACAGACGGACAGAGAGACAGACGGACGGATGGACGGACGGACGGACGTGACGGACATGGCTCAATCAAATTTTTTTTCGATACTGATGATTTTGATGTATGGAAGTCTATATCTATCTCGATTCCTTTATTCCTGTACAATCAACCGTTACCAAATCAAAGTTAATATACTGTGTGTGCAAAGCACTCTGAGTATAAAAACTGCAATAAAAGGTGGATCAGTAGAAGTTTTAACAGCAAAACTACTGAACATCCAACAACGCAGCAAAGCTGAAAATCAATACACCGCTGAATAGAGAAAATTACTAGGTCATTAGAAGGAGCCTATATCTCGCATGGACTTAATCCAGATTTGGCAACGTGATATTCAACACAAGCAGCAGTTAAAGCTATGTGTAACAAGTAAGGAAGGCTAAGTTCGGGTGTAACCGAACATTACATACTCAGTTGAGAGCTATGGAGACAAAATACGGGAAAATCACCATGTAGGAAAATGAACCTAGGGTAACCCTGTAATGTGTTGTTTGTACGATATGGGTATCAAATGAAAGGTGTTAATGAATATTTTAAAAGGGCGTGGGCCTTAGTTCTATAAGAGGACGCCTTTTCGAGATATCGCCATAAAGGTGGACCAGGGGTGACTCTAGAATTTTTTTGTACGATATGGGTATCAAAAGAAAGGTGTTAATGAGTTTTTTAAAAGGGCGTTGGCCTCAGTTCTATAGGTGGACGCATTTTCGAGATATCGCCATAAAGGTGGACCAGTGGTGACTCTAGAATTTGTTTGTACGATATGGGTATCAAATGAAAGGTGTTAATGAGTATTTTAAAAGGGAGTGGGCCTTAGTTCTATAGGTGGACGCCTTTTCGAGATATCGCCATAAAGGTGGACCAGGGGTCACATTAGAATTTGTTTGTACGATATGGGTATCAAATGAAAGGTGTTAATGAGTATTTTAAAAGGGAGTGGGCCTTAGTTCTATAGGTGGAGGCATTTTCGAGATATCGCCATAAAGGTGGACCAGGGGTGACTCTAGAATTTGTTTGTATGACATGGGTATCAAATGAAAGGTGTTAATGAGTATTTTAAAAGGGAGTGGGCCTTAGTTTTATAGGTGGACGCCTTTTCGAGATATCGCCATAAAGGGGGACCAGGGGTGACTCTAGAATGCGTTTGTACAATATGGGCGTCAAACAAAAGGTGTTAATGAGTGTTTTAAAAGGGAGTGGGCTTTAGTTCTATGGGTGGACGTCTTTTCGAAATATCGATATAAAGGTGGACCAGGTGTGACTCTAGAATTTGTTTGTACGATATGGGTATCAAATGAAAGGTGTTAATGAGTATTTTAAAAGGGAGTGGGCCTTAGTTCTATAGGCGGACGCCTTTTCGAGATATCGCCATAAAGGTGGACCAGGGGTGACTTTAGAATTATACGATATGGGTATCAAATGAAAGGTGTTAATGAGTACTTTAAAAGGGAGTGGGCCTTAGTTCTATAGGTGGACGCCTTTTCGGGATATTGTTATAAAGGTGGACCAGGGTTGACTCTAGAATGCGTTTGTACATTATGAGTATCAAACGAAATATGATAATGAGTATTTTAAAAGGGAGTGGGCCTTAGTTCTATAGGTGGACGCCTTTTCGATATATCGCCATAAAGGTGGACCAGGGGTGACTCTATAATGTGTTTGTACAATATTGGTGTCAAATTAAAGGTGTTAATAAGAATTTTAAAAGGGAGTTGTGGTAGTTGTATATGTGAAGGCGTTTTCGAGATTTCGACCAAAATATGGACCAGGGTGACCCAGAACATCATCTGTCGGGTACCGCTAATTTATTTATATATGTAATACCACGAACAGTATTCCTGCCATAATTCCAAGGGCTTTCGATTTCGCCCTGCAGAACTTTTTCATTTTCTTCTACTTAATATGATAGGTGTCACACCCATTTTACAAAGTTTTTTTCTAAAGTTATATTTTGCGTCAATAAACCAATGCAATTACCATGTTTCATCCCTTTTTTCGTATTTGGTATAGAATTATGGCATTTTTTTCATTTTTCGTAATTTTCGAAATCGAAAAAGTGGGCGTGGTCATAGTCGGATTTCGGCCATTTTTTATAACAATACAAAGCGTGTTCAGGTAATTATGTGAACTGAGTTTAGTAAAGATATATCGATTTTTGCTACAGCTATCGTGTTAACGGCCGAGCGGAAGGACAGACGATTTACTGTGTATAAAAACTGGGCGAGGCTTCAACCGATTTCGACCTTTTTCACAGAAAACAGTTACCGTCCCAGGATCTAAGCGCCTACCAAATTTCACAAGGATTGGTAAATATTTGTTCGACTTACGGCATTAAATGTATCCTAGACAAATCAAATGAAAAAGGGCGGAGCCACGCCCATTTTGAAATTTTCTTTTGGTTTTGTATTTGGTTGCACCATATCATTACTGGAGCTGAATGTTGACATAATTTACTTATATACTGTAAAGATATAAAATTTTTTGTAAAAATTTCACTTAAAAAATTTTTTTTTTTAAAGTGGGCGTGGTCGTTCTCTGATTTTGCTAATTTTTATTAAACATACATATAGTAATACAAGTAACGTTCCTGCCAAACTTCATCATGATATCTTCAACGACTGCCAAATTTCAGCTTGCAAAACTTCTAAATTACCTTACCTTTACTTATTTTCCATTCCGTGTCATAAGTTCAACCCACCTACCAAGTTTCATCGCTTTACCCGTCTTTGGTAATGAATTATCGGACTTTTTCGATTTTTCGAAATTTTCGATATCGAAAAAGTGGGCGTGGTTATAGTCCGATATCGTTCATTTTAAATTGCGATCTGAGATGAGTGCCCAGGAACCTACATACCAAATTTCGTCAAGATACCTCAAAATTTACTCAAGTTATCGTGTTAACGGACGGACGGACGGACGGACATGGCTCAATCAAATTTTTTTTCGATACTGATGATTTTGATATATGGAAGTCTATATCTATCTCGATTCCTTTATACCTGTACAACCAACCGTTATCCAATCAAAGTTAATATACTCTGTGAGCTCTGCTCAACTGAGTATAAAAACTGCTCCAATGACAAGGTCAAAATGATTATGCAAGCAGGAATGTTCACATCAATAAACGACGCAATCTCAAAATATACCAATAGCTGTACAGAAATAACGGGCAGCTCAAACACAATTTTGAATGTACGACAAGAGTGTCAGTACCGGAGTAATTTCCGTGGAGGTTACCGAAGTAACAACTATGGGAGTTACCGAGGTAGGAGATTTAGACCTCAGCCAAGAATCAACAATAATTTTAAATCAAATAATAATTCCCAGAGAAGTTCGCAAACTCAAAATAGTAATAGAGCGTACAATCAGACTCGCAACGTGTGCGGTTGTAACCAGCAGGAAAACCAAGAAGCTCCAATTCAATATCAGTAGATAGGAAAATATGTGTATTAAATATACACTTAAACAGTTATATATCTACTAAAACATCATTCAAATAACTCTATTTCAATTTCTTAATAGACGCAGAAGCATCTCTATCATTAAAAAGAACCAAATTAGTCATAATTTTAAAATAAATACAGAACATATTACAGATTTAAAGGTCATTGGTCAGGGCATAATCAGCACATTGGGCACAGTCAAAGCGGATTTAAAAGGTGATGACCTACCAATTTATCATAAATTTCACGTCGTAGAAGACGATTTTCCAATACCATGTGATGGAATTATAGGACTGGATTTTATAAAGAAATATAATTGTATCATTCAATAAAACAATTGATTTGATATTTAAAGATTTAATTTAATTTCCACTTGGCGTCTACGCACAGCTAGATTGTTCAAAGCGGAAGTCCATGTCTTACAATTGGTGTACTAAAGTTATAGAACTATTGAACTGCACACTAATAATACATTGGTAATATTATACAGATGCGTTCAGTTTAAAGAGGTAACATAATAGGAATATCTTATAGTATGTGGCTTACACCTAGTTCAGACACTCAAGCCATGCTTTTTTTTTTTTTTTAATTTTTAATTTTTAATCATCATGAAAACCATAAAGCTTGGGAGGAATAACTAGACGTCCACTTGTATTTGATAGTATGGCTGTGAACTGCTTGTGCCTGCATCCATGGCCTTATCTCTTTCGACAGTATTACTATTATTTTCAGGTATTGTAACTGACTCATCGTTACTTATCACCTCGCAAGTCACAGGCATACTATTTTCATTTAATGAGCAGGACGGCGCTACTGATCCTCTCTCCTCATTCCGCTCAAGCCGCGGTGTACATATTGGCAAATTTTCATTACACTGATTCATGCCTTCTTCAAATAACATTTCTGGATCACTTACACTATTCTTACTTTTTGCTATAAATCTTCGATTACGTCTAAAATAATTATTATTAATATCTTTTATTACATACGATCTTCCATTAATGTTTTGCACTATCTTGCCATAGCAGCATTTTTTGTCATTTTTCTTAAATATAATTCTATCGCCTAGCTGTAATTCCGGTAATGTCTTTGCATTGCGATCAAAATAATCTTTCTGCTTTTTCCTTTTTTTTAATCCTTTCCCCTATCTCTGATTCATCTATTGAGTTTCGGAACAAAAGTAGTTCTGCTGTTGGGAGTTTTGTTTTTATCAATCTCCCGAAGAATAACTGAGTTGGAGCTAACTGCAAATCTGCCACTGGGGTGTTATTATATTCTAGAATATGATATTGAAAGGTGCCCTTTTCATTGGCTTCAAAACACCGTTTCAACAAACCCTTAGCAATTGCTACCCCTTTATCCGCTAATCCATTGCTTTGTGGGTATCTAGGACTTGAAAATTTTACCACAATATTATCATCATTAAAGAAGTTTTCCATTTCTAAAGAATTAAATGGGTTGTTGTCGCAGCGGATTGTTGTGGGATATCCTACTTTCGTGAACATTTTTTCAACGTGTCGGTTACACAGCCAGCGGTTTTATGTGCAAGATTTTCCGACAACGCAAGGTTAGAGTATGCGTCGATCAGGGAGATATAATATCTGCCCGCATATTCAAAAATATCAATTCCTAATTTTTGAAAAGGATATTCAGGGACGCCGTCTTGTCTCAATGGCTCTTTTGCATTATTACGTCTGAAAGTTTCACACACAACACATCCCAGGATTAGTTCTTTAATCTGTTCAGTCACGTTTGGCCAAAAATACAATGATCTGGCTTTTGCTAAGGTTTTTTCTATTCCGAGGTGTGGCCTGTGCAACCATCTGCATACAACTGGTTGTAACGGGTCGGGAATTATTAGTCTATGATTTTTAAGCAACATTCTATTTTCGTAGTGGATTTCAGACTTGTATTTGTGAAACTTTTTGCTTAGCTCATTCAATTGGTGATAACTGGGCCATCCCTGTTCCACGTATTGACATATTTTTTTGTAATCCTCATCCTGATCTATATGCTTGCAATATAAATCATAATTAGATTTCGATATGCAAACTTTCCTTGACAGCATATGAATAACTCCCTTAAGCTCAGCAATTTCAGCCGCTTCACCTAAAGGAGCCCGAGAAAGGCAATCAGCAACCAACATTTGCTTACCGGGAGTATAAACTACCTCCATCTTTGGATATTTGAGCAAGAACATGAACATAGCCAGCAGCCTAGGCGTCACCTCATCAATTTCTTTCTTCAGAAGGGATTCGAGCGGCTTATGATCACTCTGTACAAAAAATTCACGACCGTAGAGATAATAATGAAACTTAATGCGGGAAAATACTATAGCTAGCAACTCTTTCTCTATTTGTGCCAATTTCTGTTCTTATTTACTGAGAGTTCGGGACGCATAAGCTACAAGATATCCCTATTGAAGCAAAACGCAACCTAAACCATCTTTGGTGCATCTGTCTGCACCACTACCGGTTTTTCCTTGTCATATATAAATAGTACTGGGTCAGATGTAATGATAGTAATGAGATTTTGAAATTCATCTTCATGAGCATCAGTCCACTAAAACTTAGCGTAGTTATGCGTTAGTTCACGTAACTTTGCCGATTGTTTTGATAAGTGTGGAACATATGCCGCCAGAAACTTAAGCATACCCAAAAATCACATAACATCGCTTTTATTTTCAGGCTTTTTCAGCTTGATTATAGCTTCGCGATGTTTGTCAATTGGTTTAATTGTACCTTTTGACACTACACGACCCATGAATTTCATTTGCGTTTGACGATATTGAATTTTCTCTGGATTGAATCTTATACCTTTGTCAATTGCTCGCTTCAAGACTGTTGCGAGAATCTCGTCATGCTGATCCAGAGTTTCCGCCACGATTGCCATATCATCAAAGTATATTATGACACCGGGAATATTGCCGAAATGTTTGACCATTTCTTTCTGAAACATTTCAGGCTCACGATTTAAGCCAAAGGGTACGCAATTGAACTTATAGCGACGAAACGGTGTCATAAACGTTGTTAAATTTGAGCTTGGTTCATCCAAATCCATTTGCCAAAACCCACTACTGAGATCGAGTACATTAAATATACATTTGTTTGCTAATTGACTAGTTACATCATCGAAAGTCGGGACCAAAAAATTGTCTCGTTTTATACACGTATTTAATAGCTTTGGATCCAGACACATTCGAATGTCATTTTTCTTTTCCACTAACTGTACATTATGTACCCAGTCCGTAGGATGATTGACTGGAGTGATAACTTTATTCCGCACCATCTCCTCAATTTTGCATTTAAAACGCTCTAACAAACTTAATGGCATTCTTTTCTTATAATGCAGACAAGGTATAGACCCCTCCTTTAGTGTTACTGAAATAGCTCCTGGAAATTTACCTAATCCACTGAAAACAGTACTATATTGCTTAATAAAATCATTCTTACTTTTTGGAAACGGTGTCGTTTTAGACTGTATAGTATTAATATCAATCCGTTTTATGAACTTAAAGTTCACACTAGTCTCCAACCCTAAAATTGTTACGCTCGCATTATCTACAACAACAAACTCTGCCTCTTGTTCCGTATTCAAGTCATGATCAGTGCATTTTAATATTTCTGTGCCAAGAGTTTTTATTTTATTCCCACTATAATCGTACAAGGGATAATCATTACATTTGTTAATGAATTTAGTTTTAAATTTTGAAAGCTATTTGACAGGAATGCAATTGACATCGGATCCGGAGTCTATTTTGAATGAAATTGGGGTGTTTTGTATATAACATTTCTTGGTCCACTTGCACGTTCCATTATTACTGGTATTTATTCTATAAACATGAACATTACCTACTAACCTGGTTGATATATTTGTTTTATTACAAGCTTTACCTACATCGTTCGAATTATAGTGATCTCCTACTGATTGTACCTGTCCATGCTGCTTGCTTAATCCGGGATTTGGCCTCTGTCCGTTGTTTGTTGTCTTCTTATCCGTTAATTGCTGGTTTTTCTTTCCGCGACACATTTTCACAAAATTACCCTTTTTTGCACAACCTCGGCAGGTTACTTCCTTTGCTTTGCACGTTTTTAAATCACCAGTTGTAAATTGTTACCCGCAATTGTAGCAAAAACGTGTAATTGCATGCACATATTCTTCGATTGCGTTGATGGTTTTGGAATTTCCCTGTTCCAATAGAATTTGCAGCTTCGTATACCTTACACTTCTCAACTTTCTTTTCTAGTGGATCATCTCTCCCATCAAGCAATTTAAGCTGTAGTGTTTTGTTATATACACCCAAAATGATTCGGTCTCCTAACATACGATCGCCGAACGACTGACCACAGCTACAGTTGTATTCGCAATAACGTATTTGAGTGCGCAGTACCGTTTCAAGCTCAGAAAAAGGTTGTTTTTCTTTTTGCGTTAGCGTATTAAATTTTAATGATTCCATTGCCACGTTCTTTTTTGGAATGCAGGAATTGTCAAAAGCATCCAACACATTTGCTAATGACCGTGAACCCTCACCGCCATTGCTAGTACTTGTAGGTATGCCAAGCAATTGCTCAGTCGACCCATCGTTTGGGAACAGCGTATTATACATTTCCACTGCTTTCGGTCCTACAAGCCATACAAATGTTGCAATTTTGACGTCTTCTTTTTCTTTTAGTTTTCCATTGGCATGTAGTTACATGCAAAAAGTTCCTTTCCATGTGGGCCAGTCTTTATCGAGATTACTGCAGTCGGTATTCGATTGTCAGCCATTATGGCAATTATCAATTATAATCTAATATATCTAATCTAATCTAATATATATTATAAATGGGAAAGTTTGGATGTTAAGATATTTGGATGTTTGGATGTTTGTCCAGACGTTTGTCTTTGTGACTCAATCACGCAAGAACGGCTGGACCGATTTGGATGAAATTTTGCACACATATAGCCAATAGTCTAGAAGGATATACTAGCTATAAATTTTTCAAAAGGGGGGAGGTCCCCGCCCCCTAGGAACAGTTATAATTTAATTATTATATTTTTTCGTTTTTGCGACTGAATCACGCCAGAATGGCTACAGGGATTTTGATGAAATTTGGGACACAGACAGTAGTCTACTAGCGAAATTTTTTTCGAACATGGAAAGAGGGGTGGGGGTCCCACGACCCCTTCGAGAAATTATTTTTCATAATTTTTACACATTATAACTTTACGTATACTGGCCTTCACCAATATCACAGACTCAAGGGGTCAAATAAGTCGAGGGCTTACAAAGTAAGCAGTGACACCCTCCGCCCGCCCCCTTTATCTCCCCCTCTGGTGTAAAATCCATAAATTGTTATAACTCAATCTAAATTTTCTCCTAAATCAATAGTTTTTGGTATCTGGTACATACAGAACGAGATCTAGACAATTTTGGAGGAACGATCAGTGGTCCTCTCCTCTACTCCCGCCATCCGCCCTCCATCAATTGTTTTTATTAGCACGCTTTTATTAGCTTTACCTGTATGTTTCTATGTAACTTTTTATTCGCTCCAATGCGCCTGCTGCCTTATTAACATGGTTTTATAATTAGCTTCACCTTATTTGTCATCCCGTAAGGGTCATATCGAGACCCTTCCGGGATCATTTCTGGATGGTTTTCGGGATCGGTCCGGGATTACGCCGGGGTAATTTCGGGACTCTTTCGGGACTATTTCGGGATCATTTTGGGACCCTTCCGGGATCATTCTGTATAGTTTACGGGATCCGTCCGGGATCCCGTCGGGGTTATTTTGGAACATTTTCGGGACTATTCCGGAATCATTTCGGGACTATTTCGCGATCATTTGGGGACCCTTCCGGCACCATTTCTGGATGGTTTTCGGGATCCGTGCGGGATCTCGTCGGGGTCATTTGGGAACTTTTACGGGATCATTTGGGTGCTCTTCCGGCATCATTTCTGGATGGTTTTCGGGATCCGTCCGGGATATCGTCGGGGTCATTTGGGGACTTTTTCGGGATCATTTGCGGGCTCTTCCGGCATCATTTCTGGATGGTTTTCGGGATACGTCCGGGATCTCGTCGGGGTCATTTGGGGACTTTTTCGGGATCATTTCGGGGCTCATCCGGCATCATTTCTGGATGGTTTTCGGGATCCTGGGGTCATTTCGGGACTTTTTCGCGACTAATACGGGATCATTTGGGAACCCTTTCGGCATCATTTCTGGATGGTTTTCGGGATCCGTCCGGGATCCCGTCGGGGTCATTTCGGGACTTTTTCGCGACTAATACGGGATCATTTGGGAAACCTTTCGGCATCATTTCTGGATGGTTTTCGGGATCCGTACGGGATCCCATTAGGGTAATTTCGGGACTATTAGGGGATCATTTGGGAACCTTTCCGGCATCATTTCCGGATAATTTTCGGCATCCGTCCGGGATGCCGACGAGGTCATTTCGGGACTATTTCGGGATCATTTGGGATACCTACCGGCATCATTTCTGGATGGTTTTTGGGATTCGTCCGGGATCCCGTCGTGGTCCTTTCGGGACTTTTTTTCGACTAATACGGGATCATTTGCGGACCCTTTCGGCATCATTTCTGGATAGTTGTCGGGATCCCGTCACGGTCATTTCGGGACTATTAGGGGATCATTTGAGGACCTTTCCGGCATCATTTCTGTATTGTTTTCGGAATCCTTTCGGGATCCCGTCAGGGTCATTTTGGGACTTTTTCGGGGCTAATACGGGATCATTTGGGGATCCTCTAGGGGTCGTTTCGTGACTTTTTCTGTTTTATTTCGGGATCATTTGGGGACCCTTCCGGCATAATTTCTTGATGGTTTGCCGGATCCATCAGGGTCATTTCGGGACCATTTTGGGATCATTTGGGGACCCTTCCGAGATCATTTCTGGATCCGTCCGGGATGCCGTAGGAGCCATTTCGGGATTTTTTGTTACTTTTCCGGTATAGTTTTTGGACCCTTCCGGGATCATTTCTGGATCTGTGCGGGATCCCATCTGGGTCATTTCCGGACTATTTCGGGATCATTTTAGGACCCTTCCGGGATCATTTCTGTATAGTTTTCGGGATCCGTCCGGGATCCCGTCGGGTTTATTTTGGGACATTTTCGGGACTATTCCGGAATCATTTCGGGACTATTTCGCGATCATTTGGGGAGCCTTCCGGCATCATTTCTAGATGGTTTTCGGGATCCGTCCGGGATCCCGTCGGGGTACTTTTGGTATCATTTGCGTACCTTCGAGAGATAAATTCTTGATGGTTTCCGGGATCATTACGGGACTTTTTCGGGGTTATTTTGGGTCCCTTTAGGCATCATTTCTGGATGGTCTTCGGGATTCGTCCGGGATCCCGTCGGGGTCGTTTCGGGACTTTTCCTCGACTAATACGGGATCATTTGCGGACCCTTTCGGCATCATTTCTGGATAGTTATCGGGATCCGTTCAGGATCCCGTCACGGTCATTTCGGGAATATTAGGGGATCATTTGAGGACCTTTCCGGCATCGTTTCTGGATAGTTTGCGAAATCTTTTCGGAATCCCGTCGGGGTCATTTCGGGACTTTTTCGAGATCATTTAAGAATGGCTTTCAGGATTCGTCCGGGAACCCGTCAGGGTAATTTCTGGACTTTTCCGAGACTATTTCGGGATCTTCCCAAGATCATTTCTGGATGGATTTCGGGATCAGTCCGGGATGCCGTCAGGGTCATTTTGGGACTATTAGGTGATCATTTGAGGACCTTTCCGGCATCACTTCTGGATGGTTTTCGGTATCCGTTCAGGATCCCGTCGGAATCATTGCGGGACTTTTTCGGAATCATTTGGGGTCCCTCCCGAGATCATTTCTGGATGGATTTCGGGATTTGTCCGGGATCCCGTCAGGGTCATTTAGGGATGCTTTCGAGATCCCGTCAGGGTCATTTCGCGACTTCTTCGGGACTATATCGGGATCATTTCTGGATGGTATACGGGATCCGTCCAGGATCCCTTAAGGGTCATTTCGGGACTATTAGGTGATCATTTGAGGACCTTTCTGGCATCACTTCTGGATGATTTTCGGTATCCGTTCGGGATCCCGTCGGAATCATTGCGGGACTTTTTCAAAATCATTTGGGATCCCTTCCGTCATCATGTCTGGATGGTTTTCGGGATTTGTCCGGGATCCCATCGGAGTTATTTCGGGACCTTTTCGGGGCTAATACGGGATCATTTGGAGATCCTCTAGGGGTCGTTGCATGACTTTTTCTGTATTATTTCGGGATCATTTGGGGACCCTTCCGGCATAATTTCTTGATGGTTTGCTTTATTCATCAGGGTCATTTCGGGACCATTTTTGGATCATTTGGGGACCCTTCCGAGATCATTTTTGGATCCGTCCGGGATGCCGTAGGAGCCATTTCGGGGTTTTTTTTTACTTTTGCGGGATAGTTTTTGGACCCTTCCGGGATCATTTCTGGATCTGTGCGGAATCCCATCTGGGTCATTTCCGGACTATTTCGGGATCATTTTGGGATCCTTCCGGAATCATTTCTGTATGTTTTTCGCGATCCGTCGTGGATCCCCTCGGAGCCATTTGGGAATTTTTTCTGGAGTATGTCGGGATAATTTAGGGACCCTTCCTGGATATTTTCTGGATGGTTGTTGAGATCCGCCCGGGAGCCCGTCAGGGTCATTTCGGAACCTTTTCGGGATCATTTTGGAACACCTTCAGGGGTCATTTCTGTGTGGTTCTCTGGAAACGTCTAGAATCGTGTTGTTGTCATTTCGGGTTTTTTTGGGACTATTCCGGGAACTTTTGGAGACCCTTCCGGGCATTTCTGCATGGTTTTCGGGATCCGTCCGCGATAGCGTGGGGGTCATTTCGTAGCTTTTTCTGGATAATTTCATTTAGTTCTTTTTTTTACCCAATTACAAAAATAAAATGCATTAGACTGAAAACAAAATTTTAAACAGATAACTTGATAAGCAGGCTAACGCGAATAGCCCATATATTTAAATTTCTCCTTGCGGACGGGGCCGCGGGTAAAGGCTAGTTATATTATAAAAGTGTAAAGCTTGATGTGTTTTAGCCCACTTTTGACACCATGTATCGTTTAATAAAACAATAGATTTGATATTTAAAGATTTAATTTAATTTCCTCTTGGCGTGTGTGCACAGCTAGATAGTTCAAAACGGAAGTTCGTGTCTTACAATTGCTGTACTAAAATTATCGAACTATCGAACTGCACACTAATAATACATTGGTAATATTATACAGATGCGTTCATTTTAAAGATGTAACATAATAGGAATATCTTATGGTATGTGGCTTACACCTAGTTCACACACTCAATAACTGCATTCTAGATTATGGCAAAACAGAGGATAAACTAATCCCAAGACAATATTATTTTCCCAAACAATAACAATGCATCTAACAAATTGTCTGGCTGTAAATACAATTACGATCCCTGCTAGGTCGGAAGTAATTAGACAAGTTAAAGTAAACACTGATAGTAAAAACATATTCATACCCCATCAACAGTTATCTGAAGGCATTTTTATAGCAAACACAATTACAAATAAAGGACAAATCTTCGTTAGAATTATTAACACAACACATAAAAACACAACTATTCAAAATTACAAAATTAATACTGAAGATGATTATACACTAATTGAAACAACCACACACAATAAAAACGGCAATAATACAGAAAAATTAAAAAGATAAACAAACAATTTTCCAAAATTTATCAATTCTCAGTTAACAACAGTATGTACAGAATTTATAGACATATTTGCACTAGAAAGAGAATTGTTACAAACAAAAATTACATATGAAGAATGATACTCCTGTGTACATAAACAACTATAGATTGCCTCAGACACAAAAAGGAGAGATTAGCAAACAAGTAGATAAACTAATAGAAGACGACATAATAGAACCCTCCATATCAGATGACAATAGTCCAAACTTACTAGCCCCTAAACAATCACTTCCAGGGAATACAGAAAAAATATGGAGATTAGTAGTTGACTACAGACAAGTAAATAAAAAGTTAGCAGCAGATAAATTCCCACTCCCAAGAATTGATGACATTTTAGATCAAATTGGAAGAGCAAAATACTTTTCATGCCTGGATCTTATGTCAGGCTTTCATCAATGGAATTACACCCAGACTCTAGAGATATAACCTCATTCACAGCTGAAAACTGCACATATATATTTAAAAGATTATCCTATGGATTAAAAGTAGCACCAAATTCATTCCAAAGAATGATGAAACTAGCATTTGCAGACCTCAAACCATCCCAATCATTTCTTTACATGGATGATTTAGTTGTATTAGGTTGCTCGGAAAACCATATGCTAAAAAACTTAAGAGATGTGTTCTATAAAATACAATCTAAAACAAGTAAGAACGGGACTGTCTTCGGCTGTGCCGAAGACTTCATACCTTTCATGAATGGGGCTGAACAATAATCTTATCCCGTTCGTAATCTCCGAATAATCGGATGTATAAGATTAGAAATATATAGTGAACAGATCTACATACCTTAACGATTTTTAAGATAAATATAAAATAAACAAGTAAGGAAGGCTAAGTTTGGGTGTAACCGAACATTACATACTCAGTTGAGAGCTATGGAGACAAAATAAGGAAAATCACCATGTAGGAAAATGCACCTAGGGTAACCCTGGAATGTGATTGTATGACATGTGTATCAAATGGAAACTATTAAAGAGTATTTTAAGGAAGAGTAGGCCATAGTTCTATGGATGAACGCCATTTAGGGATATCGCCATAAAGGTGGACCAGGGCTGACTCTAGAATTTGTTTGTACGATATGGGTATCAAATGAAAGGTGTTACTGAGCATTTTAAGAGGGAGTGGGTCTTAGGTCTATCAGTGGACGCCTTTTCGAGATATCGCCATTAAAGTGGACCAGGGGTGACTCTAGAATGTGTTTGTACGATATGGGTATCAAATGAAAGGTGGTAATGAGTATTTTAAAAGGGAGTAATCCTTAGTTCTATAGGTGGACGCCTTTTCGAGAAATCGCCATAAAGGTGGACCAGGGGTGACTCTAGAATATGTTTGTACGATATGGGTATCAAATGAAAGCTGTTAATGAGTATTTTGAAAAGGAGTGATCCCTAGTTCCATAGGTGGACGCCGTTTCGAGATATCGCCATAAAGGTGGACCAGGGGTGTCTCTAGAATGTGTTTGTACGATATGGGAATCAAATGAAAGGTGTTACTGAGCATTTTAAGAGGGAGTGGGCATTAGGTCTATAGGTGGACGCCTTTTCGAGATATCGCCATTAGGGTGGGCTAGGGGTGACTCTAGAATGTTTGTACGACATGGGTATCAAACGAAAAGTGTTACTGAGCATTTTAAGAGGGAGTGGGCATTAGGTCTATAGGTGGACGCCTTTTCAAAATGTCGCCATTAGGGTGGGCCAGGGGTGACTCTAGAATGTGTTTGTATGATATGGGTATCAAATGAAAGATGGTAATGAGTATTTTAAAAGGGAGTAATCCTTAGTTCTATAGGGGAACGCCTTTTCGAGAAATCGCCATAAAGGTGGACCAGTGGTGACTCTAGAATATGTTTGTACGATATGGGTATCAAATGAAAGGTGGTAATGAGTATTTTAAAAGGGAGTAATCCTTAGCCCTATAGGTGAACGCCTTTTCGAGAAATCGCCATAAAGGTGGACCAGGGGTGACTCTAGAATATGTTTGTACGATATGGGTATTAAATGAAAGCTGTTAATGAGTATTTTGAAAAGGAGTGATCCCTAGTTCCATAGGTGGACGCCTTTTCGAGATATCGCCATAAAGGTGGACCAAGGGTGACTCTAGAATGCTTGTACTATATGGGTATCATACGAAAGGTGTTACTGAGCCTTTTAAGAGAGAGTGGGCATTAGGTCTATAGGTGGACGCCTTTTCGAGATATCGCCATTAGGGTGGGCCAGGGGTGACTCTAGAATGTTTGTACGATATGGGTATCAAACGAAAGGTGTTACTGAGCAATTCAAGAGGGAGTGGGCATTAGGTCTATAGGTGGACGCCTTTTCGAGATATCGCCATTAGGGTGGGCCAGGGGTGACTCTAGAATGTTTGTACGGTATGGGTATCAAACGAAAGGTGTTACTGAGCATTTTAAGAGGGAGTGGGCATTAGGTCTATAGGTGGACGCCTTTTCGAGATATCGCCATTAGGGTGGGCCAGGGGTGACTCTAGAATGTTTGTACGGTATGGGCATCAAACGAAAGGTGTTACTGAGCATTTTAAGAGGGAGTGGGCATTAGGTCTATAGGTGGACGCCTTTTCGAGATATCGCCATAAAGGTGGACCAAGGGTGACTCTAGAATGTTTGTAATATATGGGTATCAAATGAAAGGTGTTACTGAGCATTTTAAGAGGGAGTGGGCATTAGGTCTATAGGTGGACGCCTTTTCGAGATATCGCCATTAGGGTGGGCCAGGGGTGACTCTAGAATGTTTGTACGATATGGGTATCAAACGAAAGGTGTTACTGAGCATTTTAAGAGGGAGTGGGCATTAGGTCTATAGGTGGACGCTTTTCGAGATATCGCCATTAGGGTGGGCCAGGGGTGACTCTAGAATGTGTTTGTGCGATATGGATATCAAATCAAAGGTATTAATGAGGGTTTTAAAAGCGAGTGGCCCTTAGATGTATATGTGAAGGGGTTCTCGCGATATCGACCAAAATGTGGACCAGGTGATCCAGAAAATCATCTGTCGGGTACTGCTAATTTATTTATATATGCAATACCACTAACAGTATTCCTGCCAATATTCCAAGGGCTGTTGATTTCGCCTTGTAGAACTTTTTCATTTTCTTCTACTTAATATGGTAGCTGTCACACCCATTTTACAAAGTTTTTTCCAAAGTTATATTTTGCGTCAATAAACCAATCCAGTTACCATATTTCATCCCTTTTTTCGTATTTGGTATAGAATTATGGCATTTTTTTCATTTTTCGTAATTTTCGATATCGATAAAGTGGGCGTGGTTATGGTCGGATTTCGGCCATTTTTTATACCAAGATAAAGTGAGTTCAGATAAGTACGCGGGCTAAGTTTAGTAAAGATATATTGGTTTTTGCTCAAGTTATTGTGTTAACGGCCGAGCGGAAGGACAGACGGTGGACTGTGTATAAAACCTGGGCGTGGCTTCCACCGATTTCGCCCATTTTCACACAGAACAGTTACCGTCATAGAATCTATGCCCCTACCAAATTTGAGAAGGATTGGTAAATTTTTGTTCGACTTATGGCATTAAAAGTATTCTAGACAAACTAAATGAAAATGGGCGGAGCCACGCCCATTTTGAAATTTTCTTTTATTTTTGTATTTTGTTGCATCATATCATTACTGGAGTTGAATTTTGACTTAATTTACTTATATACAGTAAAGATATTAAATTTTTTGTTAAAATTTGAATTTTAAAAAAATTTTTTTTAAAAAGTGGGCGTGGTCTTCATCAAATTTGGCTTATTTTTATTTAGCACATATATAGTAATAGTAGTAACGTTCCTGCCAAATTTCATCATGATATCTTCAACGACTGCCAAATTACAGCTTGCAAAACTTTTAAATTACCTTCTTGTAAAAGTGGGCGGTGCCACGCCCATTGTCCAAAATCTTACTAATTTTCTATTCTGCGTCATAACGCCAACCCATCTACCAAGTTTCATCGTTTTAACCGCCTTTGGCAAGGAATTATCGCATTTTTTCGGTTTTTCGAAATTTTCGATATCGAAATAGTGGGCGTGGTTATAGTCCGATATCGTTCATTTTAAATAGCGATCTGAGATGAGCGCCCAGGAATCTACACACCAAATTTCATCAATATACCTCAAAATTTACTCAAGTTATCGTGTTAACGGACAGACGGACGGACGGACGGACGGACATGGCTCAATCAAATTTTTTTTCGATACTGATGATTTTGATATATGGAAGTCTATATCTATCTCGATTCCTTTATACCTGTACAACCAACCGTTATCCAATCAAAGTTAATATACTCTGTGAGCTCTGCTCAACTGAGTATAAAAACAGGTAGGTACTTTGTGTGAAGATGCAAAGTTTCAGGTTTTTTGTGGTCTGCGTGTAAAAACTATGACTACGAATCACGTATTTCAACAATATATGACGTAAACGTAATTATTTGATGAAATTTGATGAATTTTGAAGCTTCTAGCCGTAAAAAGGGGGCAAAAATTTGAGTTCATATGGGGTATATAATATATATACCACCGATCTCTATGATTTTTTCAGACAACAATATATGCTATACACGTAAGCATATAGTGAAATTTGAAGCGTCTAGCTGTTAAAAAGGGGCAGAAATTGCGCAAAGTTTCTTAACTGAACAATCGGTTGTATGAGATATATACTATATATACCACCGATCTCAATGATTTTTTCAGACAACAATATATGCTATACACGTAAGCATTTGGTGAAATTTGAAGCTTCTAGCTGTTAAAATGGGGAAGAAATTGCGCAAAGTTTCTTATCTGAACAATCGGTTGTATGACATATATACTATATATACCACCGGTATCTATGATTTTCACACACAACAATATATGCTATAACGTAAGCATTTGGTGAAATTTGAACATATCTAAACGATTTTTAAGATAAATATAAAATAAACAAGTAAGAACGGGACTGTCTTCGGCTGTGCCGAAGAATTCATACCTTTCATGAATGGGGCTGAACAATAATCTTATCCCGTTCGTAATCTCCGAATAATCGGATGTATAAGATAAGAAATATATAGTGAACAGATCTACATACCTTAACGATTTTTAAGATAAATATAAAATAAACAAGTAAGGAAGGCCAAGTTCCAGTTGAGAGCTATGGAGACAAAATAAGGAAAATCACCATGTCAGAAAATGAACCTAGGGTAACCCTGGAATGTGGTTGTATGACATGTGTATCAAATGGAAGGTATTAAAGAGTATTTTAAGAAAGAGTAGGCCATAGTTCTATGGATGAACGCCATTTAGGAATATCGCCATAAAGGTGGACCAGGGCTGACTCTAGAATTTGTTTGTACGATATGGGTATCAAATGAAAGGTGTTACTGAGCATTTTAAGAGGGAGTGGGCCTTAGGTCTATCAGTGGACGCCTTTTCGAGATGTCGCCATTAAAGTGGACCAGGGGTGACTGTAGAATGTGTTTGTACGATATGGGTATCAAATGAAAGGTGGTAATGAGTATTTTAAAAGGGAGTAATCCTTAGTTCTATAGGTGGACGTCTTTTCGAGAAATCGCCATAAAGGTGGACCAGGGGTGACTCTAGAATATGTTTGTACGATATGGGTATCAAATGAAAGCTGTTAATGAGTATTTTGGAAAGGAGTGATCCCTAGTTCCTTAGGTGGACGCCGTATCAAACGAAAGGTGTTACTGAGCATTTTAAGAGGGAGTGGCCATTAGGTCTATAGGTGGACGCCTTTTCGAGATATCGCCATTAGGGTGGGCCAGGGGTGACTCTAGAATGTTTGTACGGTATGGGTATCAAACGAAAGGTGTTACTGAGCATTTTAAGAGGGAGTGGGCATTAGGTCTATAGGTGGACGCCTTTTCGAGATATCGCCATTAGGGTGGGCCAGGGGTGACTCTAGAATGTTTGTACGGTTTGGGTATCAAACGAAAGGTGTTACTGAGCATTTTAAGAGGGAGTGGCCATTAGGTCTATAGGTGGACGCCTTTTCGAGATATCGCCATAAAGGTGGACCAGGGGTGACTCTAGAATGTTTGTACGATATGGGTATCAAACGAAAGGTGTTACTGAGCTTTCTAAGATGGAGTGGGCATTAGGTCTATAGGTGGACGCCTTTTCGAGATATCGCTATAAGGGTGGGCCAGGGGTGACTCTAGAATGTGTTTGTACGATATGGATATCAAATTAAAGGTATTAGTGAGGGTTTTAAAAGCGAGTGGCCCTTAGATGTATATGTTAAGGCGTTCTCGCGATATCGACCAAAATGTGGACCAGGTGATCCAGAAAATCATCTTTCTGGTACTGCTAATTTATTTATATATGCAATACCACTAACAGTATTCCTGCCAATATTCCAAGGGCTGTTGATTTCGCCTTGTAGAACTTTTTCATTTTCTTCTACTTAATATGGTTGGTGTCACACCCATTTTACAAAGTTTTTTCCAAAGTTATATTTTGCGTCAATAAACCAATCCAGTTACCATGTTTCATCCCTTTTTTCGTATTTGGTATAGAATTATGGCATTTTTTTCATTTTTGGTAATTTTCGATATCGATAAAGTGGGCGTGGTTATGGTCGGATTTCGGCCCTTTTTTATACCAAGATAAAGTGAGTTCAGATAAGTACGTGGGCTAAGTTTAGTAAAGATATATTGGTTTTTGCTCAAGTTATTGTGTTAACGGCCGAGCGGAAGGACAGGCGGTGGACTGTGTATAAAAACTGGGCGTGGCTTCCACCGATTTCGCCCATTTTCACACAGAACAGTTACGGTCATAGAATCTATGCCCCTACCTAATTTGAGAAGGATTGGTAAATTTTTGTTCGACTTATGGCATTAAAAGTATTCTAGACAAACTTAATGAAAATGGGCGGAGCCACGCCCATTTTGAATTTTCTTTTATTTTTGTATTTTGTTGCATCATATCATTACTGGAGTTGAATTTTGACTTAGTTTACTTATATACAGTAAAGATATTAAATTTTTTGTTAAAATTTGAATTTAAAAAATTTTTTTTTAAAAAGTGGGCGTGGTCTTCATCAAATTTTGCAAATTTTTATTTAGCACATATATAGTAATAGTAGTAACGTTCCTGCCAAATTTCATCATGATATCTTCAACGACTGCCAAATTACAGCTTGCAAAACTTTTAAATTACCTTCTTGTAAAAGTGGGCGGTGCCACGCCCATTGTCCAAAATCTTACTAATTTTCTATTCTGCGTCATAAGGTCAACCCATCTACCAAGTTTCATCGCTTTAACCGCCTTTGGCAATGAATTATCGCATTTTTTCGGTTTTTCGAAATTTTCGATATCGAAATAGTGGGCGTGGTTATAGTCCGATATCGTTCATTTTAAATAGCGATCTGAGATGAGCGCCCTGAAATCTACACACCAAATTTCATCAAGATACCTCAAAATTTACTCAAGTTATCGTGTTAACGGACAGACGGACGGACGGACATGGCTAAATCAACTCAGCTCTTCAACCTGATTATTTCGGTATACTTAATGGTGGGTCTATCTACTTTCCTTTAAGGACTTTCAATTTTTGGTTTCGTGACGAAATTAATATACCATTTCATTTTCATTAAAGGTATAAAAATAGGTAGGTAATCTGTGTGAGGATGCAAAGCTTCACGTTTTTTGTGATCTGCATGTAAAAACTATGACTACGAATCACGTATTTCAAAAATATATGACGTAAGCGTAACTATTTGATGAAATTTGATGAATTTTGAAGCTTCTAGCCGTAAAAAAGGGGTCAAAATGACAGGTTATATGAAGTATATAATATGTATACCACCGATCTCTATGATTTTTTCAGACAACAATATATGCTATATACGTAAGCATTTTGTGAAATTTGAAGCTTCTACCTGTTAAAACGGGGCAGAAATTGCGCAAAGTTTCTTATCTGAACAATCGGTTGAATGAGATATATACTATATATACAACCGATCTCTATGATTTTTTCAGACAACAATATATGCTATATACGTAAATATTCGGTGAAATTTGAAGCTTCTAGCTGTTAAAATGGGGCTAAAATTTGCAAAAATATATATATATATATACTATATATATATACTATATATACCACCATATATATACTATATATACCACCGATCTTTATGATTTTTTCAGACAACAATATATGCTATATACGTAAGCATTCGTTGAAATTTGAAGCCTCTAGCTCTTAAAATAGGGCAGTAATTACGAAAAGTTCCTTATCTGAACAATCGGTTGTGGGGGATATATACTATATATACGACCGATCTCATAAATTTTTTCAGGCAACAATATGTGCAATATACGAAAGTATATGGTGAAGTTTGAAGCTTCAATCTGTTAAATTGGGTAAGATATTACAAAAATCCTCTTTTTCTGAAAAATCGGTTGTATGGAGGATATATGCTATAGTGGTCCGATCCGGTCGGTTCCGACAAATGTCTAATCGGACACCCAAATACACCCGCTCACCAGATTTTATCAAGATATCTCAAAAATTGAGGGACTAGTTTGCATACAAACAGACAGACGGACAGACGGACATGACTAAATCAACTCAGCTCTTCAAGCTGATTATTTCGGTATACTTAATGGTGGGTCTATCTATTTTCCTTCAAGGACTTACAATTTTCGGTTTCGTGACGAAATTAATATACCATTTCATTTTCATGAAAGGTATAAAAATAGGTAGGTAATCTGTGTGAGGATGCAAAGCTTCACGTTTTTTGTGGTCTGCATGTAAAAACTATGACTACGAATCACGTATTTCAAAAATATATGACGTAAACGTAACTATTTGATGAAATTTGATGAATTTTGAAGCTTCTAGCCGTAAAAAAGGGGTCAAAATGACAATTTATATGAAGTATATAATATATATACCACCGATCTCTATGATTTTTTCAGACAACAATATATGCTATATACGTAAGCATATTGTGAAATTTGAAGCTTCTAGCTGTTAAAACGGGGCAGAAATTGCGCAAAGAGTCTTATCTGAACAATCTGTTGTATGAGATATATACTATGTATACCACCGATCTCAATGATATTTTCAGACATTAATATATGCTATACTCGTAAGCATTTGGTGAAATTTGAAGCTTCTAGCTGTTAAAATGGGGCCGAAATCGTTAAAAAAATATATATATACTATATATATATACTATATATACCATCATATATATATTATATATATCACCGATCTCTAAGATTTTTTGACACAACAATACATACTATATACGTAAGCAATCGGTGAAATTTGAAGCTTATAACTGTTAAAATGGGGTGGAAATTGCGAAAAGTTTCTTATCTGAACAATCGGTTGTATGACATATATACTATATATACAACCGATCTCTATGATTTTTTCAGACAACAATATATGCTATATACGTAAGCAATCAGTGAAATTTGAAGCTTATAGCTGTTAAAATGGGGTAGAAATTGCGAAAAGTTTCTTATCTGAACAATCGGTTGTATGAGATATATACTATATATACAACCGATCTCTATGATTTTTTTAGACAACAATATATGCTATATACGTAAGTAATCGGTGAAATTTGAAGCTTATAGCTGTTAAAATGGGGTAGAAATTGCGAAAAGTTTCTTATCTGAACAATCGGTTGTATGAGATATATACTATATATACAACCGATCTCTATGATTTTTTCAGACAACAATATATGCTATATACGTAAATATTCGGTGAAATTTGAAGCTTCTAGCTGTTAAAATGGGGCTAAAATTTGCAAAAATATATATATATATATACTATATATATATACTATATATACCACCATATATATACTATATATGCCACCGATCTTCATGATTTTTTCAGACAACAATATATGCTATATACGTAAGCATTCGGTGAAATTTGAAGCCTCTAGCTCTTAAAATAGGGCAGTAATTACGAAAAGTTCCTTATCTGAACAATCGGTTGTGGGGGATATATACTATATATACGACCGATCTCATAAATTTTTTCAGGAAACAATATGTGCAATATACGAAAGTATATGGTGAAGTTTGAAGCTTCAATCTGTTAAATTGGGTAAGATATTACAAAAATCCTCTTTTTCTTAAAAATCGGTTATATGGAGGATATATGCTATAGTGGTCCGATCCGGTCGGTTCCAACAAATGTCTAATCGGACACCCAAATACAAAAATTGAGGGACTAGTTTGCATACAAACAGACAGACGGACAGACGGACATGGCTAAATCAACTCAGCTCTTCAACCTGATTATTTCGGTATACTTAATGGTGGGTCTACCTATTTTCTTTTAAGGACTTACAATTTTCGGTTTCGTGACGAAATTAATATACCATTTCATTTTCATGAAAGGTATAACAAGTAGGGAACGCTAAGTTCGGTTGTAACCGAATATTACATACTCAGCTGAGAGCTAAGGAGACAAAATAAGGGAAAATCACCATGTAGGAAAATGAACCTAGGGTAACCCTGGAATGTGTTTGTATGACATTTGTATCAAATGGAAGGTATTGAAGAGTATTTTAAGAGGGAGTGGGCCATAGTTCTATAGGTGGACGCCATTTAGGGATATCGCCATAAAGGTGGTCCAGGGCTGACTCTAGAATTTGTTTGTACTGTAACGAATTTTCTGCAAATCCTCTTATTTGCCTTTTTGCTAGGTTCGTATCGCTAAACTGTTGAATAAATAACTCCAATATTGAATGATGGAAAAATGGCCTTTATTAAAGTACTTCACAATAACACTTATACTTTGCTACTCGCTGGCTTAATAACCAAACTGATTGATAACTCAAATGAAACTCTACTATTGGCCGCCAGATCGCGTGCTTAAGCAAACTGATTGATAGCTCAACTCAAACTGAATTACAGCGCCTCTACGTCGGTCGCCTTTTATACTCTTTGGTTTCCTCGTTCGCATTTTTCTAGAATCTACTAGCATTGTCCATGAGCTCTAGAACTTCTCAGCTATAACTAAAATTGCACAATTTTATACATCTTTTAGGCGCATCCAGAATCTAATAGTCCAGTAGCTCTCAAACTTCTCAGATATATGCATGTGTTAGTGCATTGACTCTCCGCTGCTCGTATACGTACATGGTACATATATGTAGACGCAGTTCTTGTTTCGTTTATGTAGATACATAATGATTGAATTATTGATGTGAATGTTTGTATTTTACAGTCTCTCGCGCACACATAGGCGTATAAGTAAATGCATCTGTGTGTGACATCTCTCGGCTGCCTTATATATGTGTATACATGATTTGATTATTGACGTAAATATCGCTTAGCATGGCCTTAGTGATGGTATAGCTTAGTGATGCTAATATCCGTGACACAGCTCTCCACCTTAGTCTGATCGTCCCGATTAGACAAATCTCTCGATATAAACGCTGCTAATCTCTCCAAAAGAACCACTTTCATTTTGGTTCGTGGTTTGGTAGTGGTTTGTATGCGGTACGCTACATCGTTGATCCGTTTTACAACTTTGTATGGACCTTCCCAGTTACACTGCAATTTCGGGGACAAACCTTTTTTTCGTTGTGGGTTGTATAGCAGCACCAAATCTCCTTCCTGAAACCCTTCCGAATTAATTGCTTTATCGTACCTCGCTTTCATCTTGTAACTCATAATCTTTGCTCGTTGCCTTACCAGATTGTGTATCTCTCTCAGCTCTTCTTCCAAGACACCAGTGGATTTCTTGATATTCCTCTCCGCATCGGCATCTATCCCATACTTCAAATCAGCTGGCAGTCGAAGGTCATTGCCAAAAATTACCTTTGTGGGAGTTTGGCCCGTTGTGTCATGTACTGCCGATGGGTAGGCCATCAAGAATAATTATATGTGTGTATCCCAGTCCTTATGGTACTTGTCTACTACTTTCCTTAAATGCTCCTCCAATGTTCTATTGAAACGTTCCACCATACCATCGGACTGAGGATGCAATGCAGTTGTCCGTGTTTTCCGAATGCCCAACTTCTTGCACATTTCTTGGAACACAGCTGATTAAAAATTCCAGCCTTGGTCAAAATGTAACTCCATTGGTACACCATACCTTGCAACCCATTCGTTTTTAACCACTTCTGCTACTATTTCTGCTTCTTGGTTTGGGATTGGGTATACCTCTGGCCATTTACTGAAATAATCCATAACCACCAGTACGTATTTGTTTCCGCGGTTGCTAGTAGGAAATGGACCTGCGACATCCATGGCGATCCTTTCAAATGGTGCACCTGAAATATACTGCTTCATCTGGCCATGACTTCGGGTTTTGGGCCCTTTCGCTCTGTTGCATACCTCGCAATTGGCAATCCACTCGGTGACCGACTGACGGCAATCAACCCATTAGAATCTCTGCTTAATTTTCTCGAGTGTCTTCGTGATTCCAAGATGACCTCCACTTGGACCATTGTGCAGCTCGCTGAGCACGTCAGGAATCCTCTTTCTGGGAACAACTGTCAGTTTCTTCTTGCATTGACCATCCCCACTCTCCCATACTCGATGCAAGCAACCGGATATCAATTCTAAACTGTTCCACTGTGCCCAATATGACTTCGCAATGGGACTCTCTGCTGACATCTCCTCTCTGCTTGGTATTTCGTTTCGTTCGAGCCCTTGCATAACATGTGACAGATCTGTATCTTTTAGCTGACACTTTCTTAGTTGTTCCTTGTCCCATTCATCCGTACACGTTATAGTCATTAACCGGACATCTATAATGTCTTCTTTAGCTCGGCCTTTGAACAGTGCTTGCATTCCAAACTACATGGCCTTCGTGACATTGCATCGGCATTCCCATGGGTACTACCTTTTCGATGCTCAATGGAAAAGTCATAGCTTTGTAGTCGCTCGATCCACCGTGCCAATGGTCCTTCCGGATTACGGAACTGCAGAAGCCATTTCAACGCTGCGTGATCTGTCCTGACACGGAATCGCTGGCCGTAGAGGTATTTGTGAAAATGTTTAATGCACTCTACCAATGCCAACAGCTCTCTCCGCGTAACACAGTAGTTCTTCTCTGGTTTTCCAATCGAACGGCTGTAATATGCAACCACCTTCTCCTGTCCATCGACCAGTTGTGATAAAACGCCTCCTATAGCATATCCACTCGCATCTGTATTTAGCATAAATGTTGCTCCTGGAATCGGATATGCTAACATTGGGGCAGTGCGCAAACGCCCCTTCAATGTTTGGAAAGCCACTTCTTGCTCTTTCTTCCATTCAAAAGCTTTATTTTTTCTTGTAAGCTCATGGAGGCTATGGGCTACGCTGGAAAAATTTGGTACAAATCGGCGGTAATATGTGCACAGCCCAAGGAAACTTCTTAATTCATGTAGGTTCTGTGGTCTTGGCCAATCCTTTACAGCCTCTATCTTTTCGTTCGCAGTGCAGATACCCTCTGTCGTTACCTTGTGACCCAAATAATTTACTTTCTTTTTAAACAGCGCACACTTTTTGGGACTTAACTTCAGACCAGCGCCAGCTATTCTTTGGAAAACTTCCTCCAAGTTCCTAAGATGCTCATCAAAGTTCTTGCCCAATACTATGATGTCGTCCAGGTACACCAAGCATGTTTTCCAATGTAGTCCTTTCAGTACCTGGTCCATGAGTCTCTCAAAAGTAACTGGTGCATTACAAAGTCCAAAAGGCATCACTGTAAATTGCCAAAGACCATCACCGACACTGAAGGCTGTTTTCTCTTTATCTTCCTCCTTCACCTCCACTTGCCAGTAGCCGCTTTTCAAGTCCAGCGTGGAAAACCATTTCGTACCAGATAGCGAGTCCAGAGTGTCATCAATTCTTGGCAATAGGTAGCTATCCTTTTTCGTTACGTCATTCAACTTCCGGTAGTCCACGCAAAACCTCATTTTTCCATCCTTCTTTTTTACAAGTACTACCGGTCAGCTCCATGGACTAGCTGATGGTTCGATGACGCCGCTGTCGCTCATTTCTTGAATGATTTGACTCACAACTTCCCGCTTCGCCAGTGGAACACTACGTGGAGCTTGACGGATCGGCCTCGCATCTCCAGTGTCAGTTTGATGTTTCACAACGTTGGTGCGGCCTGGTTTAGAATCATCCTGGTCAAATGTGTTCGCGTACTTTAGAAGCAGTTGTTTTGCCTTACTCTGATATGCTTCCTCTAGCCCATGCGTCCATGCCGTGATGTCATTTGAAAGATCAGTATTACTAGCTGAAACGTGTTCCTGGAACTGTTCACAGTTAATAACTACTTCAGCCTCTTGGCATTTTTCCCAAAATAGCTCCTTTAGTCAGTTTGAGTGGTGACTTGAACTCATTGAGTACTCTTACCGGAATACGTCCATCTTGTTTTGTCATAGCCAGGGTTTTTCCTACAAGTATGTTTAGTGCTGATTTGTTTGCTGCTTCGACAACTCATAATTTGTTTGTCCCACAATCTCCATCAACCTTTGCCCAGATGACTGCTTTGGATTTTGGTGGTATTTGCTGACTCTCTTCCACTAGCACTCGTTTACTGCTGTAGCCTCTCTCGTAGCCGAAATTAAGTGGTACATCCATGTTTTTATAGCGCATCGTCTTGCTTTGCATGTCGATCTTGATGCCCTGGTCGATTAAGAAGTCCACTCCAATTATGATTTCATCAACAATATCTGCCACTATAAAATTGTGTAGTACCGTAAAGTTCCCAATTGCTACTTTACGTTCTACTTCTCCAATTACCTGGGTGTCCTCTCCCGTGGCTGTACGTAATCTTGCTCCAAGCAATGGTCTTATCTTTTTGTTGACTAAATCCGCTCGAATGATGGAATGAGATGCACCCGTATCTACAGTCAGTAAACGTTCCTTTCCGTCCACATGTCCTCCAACAGTAAGATTGCTCTATCTTCTTCCAATCTGCGAGATAGAGATTATGGGGCATTCAATTGCGGGAGCGAGCTGTCGCCCCTTGCGGCTGACTCGATTTAGTTTAACGATTGAGTGGTCTTGGGGATTTGCTCATCACCTTCTGCTCTGCGTTTACAACCACCCACATTGTTGGAGCTATTGGCACCGCTGCTGCAACGTCGTGCAATATGACCTGGGTTGCCGCACTTGAAACATTTAATAACTACGGCATTTTTCTGTTGTGATCCCTTCAGTGCTTCCAAAATTGTGTCTACCCAATCTGGTCTTTTCACTTCCACACGATGAGCTTTGTATGCTGGTTTACTCAATAGTGAGGCCGTTTCTTGAGTCAATGCATGTGATACCGTTTCAGCAAATGTCAGCTTTGGGTTTGCGTATGTAGCTCGCTTCGTTTCCACGTCCCGTATGTTATTTATGAAACTCTGGATTTTTACCCTTTCAGTGTATTCCACGGCTGCGTCCGCATTTGCAAGATGAGCCAATCTTTAAATATCTGAAGCAAACTCCTGCAATGTCTCATTTGCTTTTTGGTAGCGGTTTTGCAACTCAATTTGGAATATCTGTTTCCTATGCTCGCTTCCGTAACGTCTCTCTAAAGCGCTCATCAATGTTTCGTAGTTGTTCCGCTCGTACTCTGGGATGGTCTGTAAGATTTCCGCAGCTGGTCCTTTTAAAGCTACGAACAATGCAGCAACTTTATCTTCCGCATTCCAGTTGTTCACTGCTGCGGTCTTCTCAAACTGTAGCTTGAAGACCTGGAAAGGAACAGAACCGTCAAAAGATGGAGTTTTTACCTTCGTATTACTCGCTGAATCAGCCGGCCGATTAAGTTGCAATTCCTGTATACGACCTCTCAAAGCATCCACCTCTGCCTCGAATTTTTCTTCAAACTGCGTTATTTTCTCGTCCATACGCGCTTCGAGTCTTGATGATATAAGTGCCTCTTGCTCTTTCAGTTGTGTTTCCATCTTTGATGTAATCTGTGTCGACATTTCTGAAATACGTGTCTCATGCGATTCCAGCTGGGATGCCATATATGTCTTCTGCTCTTCCAGTAGAGATGACATTTGCGACGACATTTCGGATATACGTGTCTCCTGTGCTTCCATCTTGGATGCTATATGTGCCTCCTGCGATTCCAATTGTGATGGCATATACGTTTTCTGTTCTTCTAGTTGAGATGCCAGTTGAGATGTTATATCTGTCTTTTGCGATTCCAGTTGAGAAGCCACTGTCGATGTTTGAGCAGATATTGCAGTCAAAATCATGTTCAAGTCTGTGCTCGTAACTGTCTGCGTAACTGTCTCTTCCATTTTTGTTGTTTCCTCGCCTTCAAGATGAAAGTCATACTCTTCCACGTCAATTCCTTCTAATTCCATTGCCTCTCGTAGTCGTGCCTGAAGTTCGAGTTTAATGCCGGTTGTATTCAATCCACGGCTCTCCAACTCCTTCTTCAGTTGCTGGATCTTCAATTCACTGAACTTTGCCATGTCCTTTTTGTCCTCTAGAATTTATTTAACAATTCCTCTTCTGACACCAATTGTAACGAATTTTCTGCAAATCCTCTTATTTGCCTTTTTGCTATTTTCGTATCGCTAAACTGTTGAATAAATAACTCCAATATTGAATGATGGAAAAATTACCTTTATTAAAGTGCTTCACAATAAAACTTATACTTTGCTACTCGCTGGCTTAATAACCAAACTGATTGATAACTCAAATGAAACTCTACTATTGGCCGCCAGATCGCGTGCTTAAGCAAACTGATTGATAGCTCAACTCAAACTGAATTACAGCGCCTCTACATCGGTCGCCTTTTATACTCTTTGGTTTCCTCGTTCGCATTTTTCTAGAATCTACTAGCATTGTCCATGAGCTCTAGAACTTCTCAGCTATAACTAAAATTGCACAATTTTATACATCTTTTAGGCGCTTCCAGAATCTACTAGTCCAGTAGCTCTCAAACTTCTCAGATATATGCATGCGTTAGTGCATTGACTCTCCGCTGCTCGTATACGTACATGGTACATATATGTAGACGCAGTTATTGTTTCGTATATGTAGATACATAATGATTGAATTATTGATGTGAATGTTTGTAGTTTACAGTCTCTCGCGCACACATAGGCGTATAAGTAAATGCATCTGTGTGTGACATCTCTCGGCTGCCTTATATATGTGTATACATGATTTGATTATTGACGTAAATATCGCTTAGCATGGCGTTAGTGATGGTATAGCTTATAAAAAAAAAAAATATAAATGTAAGGCGCGATAACCTCCGAAGAGATCTAAGGCCGAGCTTCTCTTCCAATTTGCGTCGTGCTCCTATTGATTTTCCCTACAAATCGGTCGGACGGGACCTACATGTTTTATGCCGACTCCGAACGGCATCTGCAAGGCAGATGAGTTTTCGCTGAGAGCTTTTCATGGCAGAAATACACCCGGAGCGCTTGCCAAACACTGCCGAGGGGCGACCCCGCTTAAAAAAATTTTCTTCTAATTGAAAAACCTTATTTCTAAAATTTTGATGTTGCTTTGCCCTAGGTGTGAACCCAGGGCATACGGTGTGGTAGGCGGAGCACGCTACCATCACACCACGGTGGCCACAGTGGTATAGCTTAGTGATGCTAATATCCGTGACAGTACGAATGGGGCTCAAATGAAAGATGTTAATGAGAATTTTAAAAGGCGTGGACTTAGTTCTATAGGTGGACGCCTCTTCGAGATATCCCAATAAAGGTGGACCAGGGGTGATTCTAGAATTTGTTTGTACGATATGGGTATCAACTGAAAAGTGTTAATGGGTATTTTAAAAGGGAGTGGGCCTTAGTTCTATAGGTGGACGCCTTTTCGAGATATCGCCATTAAGGTGGACCAAGGGTGACTCTAGAATGCGTTTGTACAATATTGGTATCACTCAGCATTTGTTGGCTTCAGAACAATAATTTTTGATATAGTTATTAAAAGTTTTTAAAGGGTTTCAAACGTTGTTTCTAGTCCTATATCCTTTAATTCTAGAGTTAAATCTGATAAATACCGCGTACAAATTCTTTTAACCATTTTGTTTTGTTTACTCGACGGCCCTTCTTCGTTAGCTTACATATTGCGTTTTTCTAAACAAACTTACCGGCCTAAAAGTTAAGCATGGTTAGCATACTTAAGTCGTTTCGTTCATCAAATTTGAGTAGATCACTCAGCAGTTGTTGGCTTCAGAACAATAATTTTTGGCATAGGTATTAAAAGTTTTTAAAGGTTTTCAAACGTTGTTTCTCGTTTATATCCTTTAATATCAGAGCTAAATATGATAAATACCGCGTACGAATTTTTTTAACCATTTTGTTTTGTTTACTCGACCGCTCCTTCCTCGTTAGCTTACATATTGCGGTTTTCTAAATAAACAAAGGTGTTAATGAGTATTTTAAAAGGGAGTGGACCATAGTTCTATGGGTGGACGCCTTTTCGAGATATCGCCATAAAGGCGGACCAGGGGAGACTCTAGAATTCGTTTGTAGGATATGGGTATCAAATGAAAGGTGTTAATGAGTATTATAAAAGAGAGTGGGCCTTAGTTCTATAGGCGGACGCCTTTTCGAGATATCGCCATAAAGGTGGACCAGGGGTGACTCTAGAATTTGTTTGTACGATATGGGCATCAAATGAAAGGTGTTAATGAGTATTTTAAAAGGAATTGGGCCTTAGTTCTATAGGTGGACGCCTTTTCGAGATATCGTTATAAAGGTGGACCAGGGGTGACTCTAGAATTTGTTTGTACGATACGGGTGTCAAATGAAAGGTGTTAATGAGTATTTTAAAAGGGAGTGGCCTAGAATTTGTTCAGGGTGCCTCTAGAATTTGTTCGTACGATACGGGTATCAAATGAAAGGTGTTAATGAGTATTTTAAAAGGGAGTGGTGGTAGTTGGTTATGTGAAGGCGTTTTCGAGATATCGACCAAACAGGGTGACCAAGAACACCATCTGTTGGGTACCGCTAATTTATTTATATATGTAATACTACGAACAGTATTCCTGCCATAATTCCAAGGGCTTTTGATTTCGTCCTGCAGAACTTTTTCATTTTCTTCTACTTAATATGGTAAGTGTCACACCCATTTTAAAAATTTTTTTTCTAAAGTTATATTTTGCGTCAATAAACCACTCCAATTACCATGTATCATCCCTTTTTTCGTATTTGGTATAAAATTATGGCATTATTTAATTTTTCGCAATTTTCGAAATCGAAAAAGTGGGCGTGGTCATAATCGGATTTCGGCCATTTTCTACACCAGTACAAAGTGAGTTCAGATAAGTATGTGAACTGAGTTTAGTAAAGATATATCGATTTTTGCTCAAGTTATCGTGTTAACGGCCGAGCGGAAGGACAGACGGTCGACTGTGTACAAAAACTGGGCGTGGCTTTAACTGATTCCGGCCTTTTTCACAGAAAACAATTATCGTCCTAGCATATATGCCCCTACCAAATTTCACAAGGATTGGTAAATTTTTGTTCGACTTATGGCATTAAAAGTATCCTAGACAAATTAAATGAAAAAAGGCGGAGCCACGCCCATTTTGAAATTTTCTTTTGTTTTTGTATTTTGTTGCACCATTTCATTACTGGAGTTGAATGTTGACATAATTTACTAATATACTGTAGAGTTATTAAATTTTTTGTTAAAATTTGATTTAAAAAAGTTCTTTTTTTTAAGTGGGCGTGGTTGTTCTCCGATTTTGCTAATTTTTATTAAGCATACATATAGTAATGGGAGTAACGTTCCTGCCAAATTTCATTACGATATTTCAACCACTGCCAAATTACAGCTTGCAAAACTTTTAAATCCTTCTTTTAAAAGTGGGCGGTGCCACGCCAATTGTCCACAATTTTACTAATTTTCTATTCTGCGTCATAAGTTCAACTCACCTACCAAGCTTCATCGCTTTATCCGTCTTTGGTAATGAATTATCGCACTTTTTATATTTTTCGAAATTTTCGATATCGAAAAAGTGGGCGTGGTTATAGTCCGATTTCGTTCATTTTAAATAGCGATCTGAAATGAGTGTCCAGGAACCCACATACCTAATTTCATCAAGATAACTCAAAATTTACTCAAGTTATCGTGTTAACGGACGCACGGACGGACATGGCTCAATCAAATTTTTTTTCGATACTGATGATTTTGATATATGGAAGTCTATATCTATCTCGATTCCTTTATACCTGTACAACCAACCGTTATCCAATCAAAGTTATTATACTCTGTAAGCTCTGCTCAACTGAGCAGGTATAATTACACTGCCCAACACCAAAAACAGCCGGTGAAGTTAAGAGATTCGTAGCTTTCTGCAATTATTATAGAAGATTTGTACCGAATTTCGCAGAATACTCAAGAAAATTAACTAGGCTTTGCAAAAAGAATGTTTCCTTTGATTGGTCAGAAGACTGTCAAAAAGCTTTTATCTACTTAAAGGAAGCATTAATTAGTCCAAAACTTCTGCAATACCCAGACTTCAATAAAGAATTCTGCATAACAACATACGCTAGTGGGTTTGCTTGCGGAGCAGTCCTTAGCCAAGAATACGATGGCAAACAGTTACCAATCGCACACGCCTCTAGGTCATTCACAAAAGGCGAAATCAACAAAGCTACAATAGAAAAAGAAAGCAAAAATTAAGTGGGTCATTAAGTCTATTTAATAGTCATATACAATCGTCGAAAATTATATATGACTATTTGTAAGGCGGATAGTGTAGTATAACCAGAATACGCTTTACTCACAATGCATTCTTATGCATATACCAGAATACGCTTTTACACATAATGCAGTCTTATGCATATACAAATGCATATTCAAATCGATCACACACATTCAAGTCATAGCGACCCTAATAAATTATATCAAACCCGGCATGTGTTTAAAATCATACGGGCATGCCGACATACAATGCACATATCCGTTTACATTCGTTAACGCTAACTGTCACATCGATCAACACAATTATCGATCAGCCTGACGGATCGACATTGTCGGTTTGTCAATGTGATTGCCAAAATATTTTTGTTACATTATTTCTATAATTAGGTCAAAGTAATAGTACTAGGAATGTAGGTACTTTTTATTTTGTAAGTATTAGTGTAAACCCGCATTAGTCATGTAAGAATTTTTGTATAAAAGAGAAAGTATTTCTAAATAAAAATCAATGATATTCCAGACGCTAGCCACTGCGCGTCCTTCGCTTATTAAATTAAATTGTTTCAACAGTTTTTAAAGTTCAAATGTGACGCATCCACTGACGGAGAGGGAGGGGTTTTGTTTCAACTGGAGGATGGCCAGAACAAAAGACCTATTGCCTACGTTTCGGCAAAACTAAATAAGGCGCAGAAAAAATACAGCATTACAGAACTTGAATGCTACGCCGGTATCGTGAGTGTGAAGAGATCCCGACCTTATGTGGAAGGAACCCCGTTCACCATCATAACTGATCATGCCAGCTTCAAATGGCTCATGAATCGGAAATATCTTTCTGGGAGGCTGGCAAGGTGGAGTTTGAAGCTCCAGGGTTATGATTTCGATACCCAACATCGAAAAGGTGTGCAAAACACGAATGCACATGGACGAAATACAGACGAACGATCGAGCCATAAACATTTGTCTCGAGTCACCGTGCTTCGAGTCGGAGGAGTATACGGAGTTGAAAAAGATGGTGACTGAGAACAAGGACAGGTTACCAGATGTATGCATTTCGGGCGGTTACGTTTATAAACGGACGCAATTCGACAGGGGGATGATCTACTAGCGGACCAGACCTTAAAGGTCTGGGTTCCGTCGGGGCTGCGACCGGGGTAGGTAGAGTCGTCTCACAGCTCACCGTCAGCTGGTCATGGTGGTATCCATAAAACGTTATCCTGACTACGGCAAAAATATTACTGGGCTGGTATGTTTTCGGATGTCCACTTCTATGTTAAAGATTGCGAAATTTGTAGAACTAATAAGACACAAAACATTTTCAAGCAACCCATGATGGGTAAACAAAAGATCACAGAGCAACCTTTAAAAGGTTTTTTTTATTGATTTTATGGGTCCTTATCCTCGTACTTGTGATGGCAATGTATGTCTTTGTTTGTTTAGATAATTTTTCAAAGTTTGTGTTTTTAAAACCGATGAGAAGGACCAGTTCAGCAAAAGTCATTAAGTTTTTGGAGAGAGATGTGTTTCATATATTCGGCGTACCCGAATATGTCCATTCGGACAATGGAAAACAGTTTGTGTCTGAGATGTTCAACAGCTTTTTGGAGAAATATGGTACAAAACACATAAAAACTGCAATCCATTCGCCACAGGGTAACGCTGCGGATAGGGTAAATAGGTATGTTCTGCAGATCATTAGATTCTTTATATAGGAAAATCAAAAGAACTGGGACAAATGCGTCAGCGATGCCGCATTTGCACTCCGCAACGTTACACATTCTGCAATCAACATGTCGCCTTGTTTTGCCATTTTCGGTATGCCTATGATACAGCATGCTGCATCATACGAGCAATACCGAAAGCTGTCGGCGGTTAAGGATGTTGATTGTAAAATAGAAGCATCCAGCGATAGAATGCAGAACCAACATCATGAAAGAGCTGAAGTTGGCCCACGAAAAGAGTAAAAAGATATATAACACTAGGAGTAGGGATGTCATGATCAAAATAGGACAAGTGGTATATCGACGAAATTTAAACAAAGTTCCCAAGTCAAAAACTATAATGCCAAATTAGCCCCTAAACAAATCCAATGCGTTATTTTAAAACCAATAGGAAATTCGATGTATGAACTTGGCAATAGTAGTGGGAAAAAGATCGGACGTATTTTATTTATTAACTTATGGACGTATGCGATTATTTTATTAAATTATTTTTATCTTTCTTGAATTTTTAGTTATGTGACTATTCTTGCATTTATTTAATGTTCTTATTTATTTATTTTAAATTTTTTTTGCTGCCTACTTGACTATATGATCTGTGATATTTTATTCTGTTTAATATTTTTATTTCATCATTTTTTTTACCAGTGATATTTTATTTATAATTTTTTTATTTTTATTAGTTTTATTATCTGTGATATGTTATGTGTTATTAGATACGCAGAGCAGTATCTGTGATATAGATTTAAGTAGATTCAGAAGTAGCATTAGCCAAGAGATCCAGTTTGTAGGTAAACAGTAATGTAGAATCGAAAAGAAGATTAGGCCCGGCATTGAGTCATGGGTCGAGGTCAAACGTTGGATGGGAAACAAAATGTTGCAGATTGAGTTTGAATTTTTTTTTACGCACACGCTCCATAGTCCAGGCACCATCGGTGGTTGCCAGTAACGACAGCCTGTCTTCATACTGGCATGAATGAATGGCAGCGTGTATATGTGTATACGTGTGATGAGTCCAGGTTCGTGTGTTGACCGCAATGTTGCAACGACTGGCGCAACAGCACAATGGCAACATTGTGCCTGGAGTAGATACAATGTTGCTGATGGCGTAGCAACATGGCAGTCAAGTTACGAACTAAATGTATCTGGGTAGGTGTTAGATTGTGTAAGCGTTTAGGTGTATGAAGGTATGAATGTGTGGATGGGTAAATGAAAATACGGGAAAGCCGAAAGTTTGTCTTGCACGTATAGGTAAAAATTTTCCGTTCTAAGTAACGTTCTCTGCCTAGGCGGCAGCTATAAAAGGGCACAACGTTAGGCAACGGGCAAAGTATTATTTTAAACGTGCCCAGTGTGAGTGAGTGCCATGTAATGAAAACTTTGTTCCCCGAGAACTATCCAAAGTTATACGTTTGTTGTGCGCGCTTTTAATACGGTGAAAAACTAAATAAAATCCAGTCAAAATTGTATTCTGTGCTGTGCGCGCCGAACAGTTTTCGCGAAACGTGAAAGGCAGAAAAGGATAAAGGCCAGGGATATCCGGAAACCCACCAAGCGGTTTCCGAGGCAACACAGCAGCAGAAGTTCCAAGTAAATCTATTGGTTTTCTGTGCCAGTGATTTTTTTTATCTTCCTCCAATTTGGCTTGCCCACTGGGAAGCTGGCTTCTATATAGCCAGTTTTCCAAGCGATCCAAAGGCAAACTTGCATGTATGTTTGCACGCCTTCATACATACATATGTATGCCGATGATTATATAGTCATGCAGACAACAAATATTATTATCCTCGCCAATTTTTAACGCTAGAAATTCTGCAAGAATAACGTTTTTTTTTTGTATCTTAACAGGGCACTCCCTGCTGGAAAAGAAGGGCACTCATTGAAAATCTCGGTTTCCGGTCTAAAGGCTAAATTGGCGACATACCGCCCAACACCAAATACATCATATTTTTGATATTGGCAGCGCAACGCCTACAACAACACCACTATTTGCTTCCACCAACAACTACACAAGTTTCAACGACAATTACATCACCTTTTTATATTGGTGGCGCAACACTTACCACAACAACTACCATTGGCTTTCACCAAGAACTACACAATTTTCGACAACAACAATTGCGACGCATATTCACTGCTAGTAACCACAACTTCCACCTGTGACACAGCGGCAAAAATAACACTCTTAAATCTAACAGCTACAATATTTGGTTATAACATTGGAAAAAAAGTGCCTGCGACACTGAAATAACTACAGCATCACCACTGCGTCAGCCACCAGATTTAATATTATTATTATTATTAATTGGTCTGGAAGCACTGCGACCTTTGTGCAGATCTATTGTGCAAGAACTTTCAGCCTAATTTTGTATCTGGAGGCTCTTGATGTATCTAAGTACATCTTCAGGCTTTTTACTCCATATCACATAGGGATGAAGAGTCCCACCACCTAGATGGGATAGTCTCAGCCTAGCTAGAGCGACGCATTCGCAGAGAATGTGAACCGGCGTTTCATAATTCAGCTCACATAAACGACAAATTTGCGTATCAGATAGATTTAATTTACTTAGGTGATATCGTAGATCGCAGTGTCCCGTGTAGTACCCAGTAAGAGTTCTTAGGTCCTCCCTGCTTAGGTTAATGAGTTTGGCTGGTACTTCGTTGCCGTAAGTATAAGCAGTTTGGCCTGAATTGTTTAGTTTCCCAGTTACTTATAGTTTCCCTGGTGTGTGCTTTTGTGAGTCCACAAAAGGGCTCTCGACCATAGAATGCTGATGTAGCACCCTGCTTTGCTAGGTAATCTGCATGTTCATTACCTTCATGTCCCTGATGTACGGGAACCCATCCCAACAAAACCTTATTTTTGGCTCGTAGGGCATTAAGGATTTCAGTGCATTCATCCACCAGCTTAGATGTAACTATGTAGGATTACAAGGCACGCAGTGCCGCCTGGCTGTCCGACATAATGTAGATGCTCTTCGATGTTGAGCCTCTCCGCAGACATTCTCTACCACAGACATCTATTGCATGAATTTCTGCCTGAAATATGGTGGGGTAACATCCCATTGGTATCGATTTTTTGAAGTTTGGCCCATAGATGCCAGCTCCCGTTCTTCCGTCATCGAATTTCGATCCATCCGTGCACCAGACCTCTGAGCCAGGGTCGTTATAGGGATTCCCTATTTCCCAGTGGGTCCTGTCCACAATGGACACTTCAAAGTTCCGTGAGATTCTGAGCTTAGGGGACATTACGTCACGCAGTTGTAATGAGGGATTTCCTATGAATTTCCTTATTACTTTCATATGCCCTCTAATATTTCCTTCTTTCAACTCAGAAATATTTGGATGTCTTAGTGTACCTGGTGTTGCCTCTTTCTCTATCAGAATAGGGAAGGGAGTTATTGCCACTAAAGCACTAAGTACGTCAGCAGGGGCGGTTCTCATCGCACCCGCTATGCCAACGCAAACTAATCGATGCAGTTTGCTTAGTTTAGCCGTTGCCTTTCTTTGCGTGGCCTTCTGCCACCAAACTAGAGAAGCATAGGTGACTATTGGCCTTACGACAGTATTAAATGTCCAATATACCATTTTTGGACAAATCCCTCATGTTTTGCAGTAGAGACGAGCACAGGCGAAGAAAGCTCTTGTTGCCTTGTTTAAGATAACATCCAAATGAGTGCTACCCTCGATATTTAGCCTCCATTGAGAATTGTATTTTTGTACCACCCAGGGATGGTTCTGCGATAAATACCTTCCTTCTCCGGGTGAAAGGCACTATAACAGTTTTGTTAGGATTTATAGACAATCCTTTGGTATCGTACCACGTCTATATGATGGAAAGGGCTTGTTGCATGCGATTTGATATTGTATCTTCGTGCATCCCTGTTATGAAAATAACTAGGTCATCTGCATATCCTTGCGTGTCAAAACCCCTTGGTTTTCATTAACTGAAGGAGGTCATCAATAACAAGGTTCCACAGGAGAGGGGAGAGCACACCTCCTTGTGGGCAGCCTCTTGTGGCCGCAATTGATTCAGTTGTCCCTCCCAGTTCCAAATGGATTTTTCTACTCTTTAACATAGACAGCACCTATCGTATTATTATAGGGCTTATGTCCTTGTCAATCATAGCTTTTTCGATAGCTTGAGGTTTTGTGTTATCAAAAGCCCCTGATATATGAATAAAAGTGCCGAGGGCTATATTTTTTGACTCTAGAGCCTTTTCGATTTTTACAGTGAGAATATGAATAGCCGTCTCCGTGGATTTCCCTGACTGGTAGGCGAACTGATTCCTACACAGAGGGAGTTTATTTAGATTGACCTCCCTGATATGCTGATCTAAGATTTTCTCCATGCCTTTTAGGAGAAACGAGCTCAGGCTTATTGGTTGATACGACGAGGGCAGGTTCTCGGGTTTCCCTGTCTTTGGTAAGAATACTACCTTAACCTCTGTCCACCTGCTCGGGATATGGCCGAGCAGTAGTGATGCCTTATACAAAGTGGAAAGGACTGGGGCTATATGCTTTATCCCTTGCTGTAACATACAAGGGTAGACCACATCCGGTCCTGGTGACTTCAATGGGCTGAAATTAGACAGAGCCCATTGCACTCGTTTCACAGTGGTGAGCTTTGTTGCTAGGCTTTGTTCATTACCACTGATCGTTGGCAAATCTGCCATTATAGGTGGTGATTGATAGCCTGCTGTTCAGTCAGGAAAGTGTGTTTCGAGTAATAGTTTGCTCGTCCCTTCCGCCCGCGTGGTGTAGCTCCCATCTGTTTTTTCAACGTGCCAATTACATTTCTGTGATCTTTAGAACGGGCTTTTTGTAATCGAACTGCTGCTGAAAGATCATTCATCTTTTCACAGTGTTCTCTCCAGGTAGCCCTTTTAGATTTCTTAAGTTCTTTATTGTAAGATGTTAGAGCGACTTTGTATGAATACCAGTTGCCCGTAGCTCTCGCTTTATTGAACAGCTTCCTAGCCTGGCATCTTAGCTGCCCAAGCTTTTTGTTCCTCCAAGGCACATCACGTTGTGTAAGTATCTTTCTTTGGGGGCAACTCTCATTGAAAGCTGTTTTAATGTATGAGTGGAGCTGTTCAGATTCCTTCTCAAGCTCCTGCACTGTGGTTATAGGTCGCTGTAAGCTGCTACCAGCTTCCTCAATAATAAAACGGAAAGCTCCCAGTTCATTTTCCTGGGATTTCCAAAAGCTGGCATGTGTTCCGGAAAGTGACCAATGTCGAATACAATGTGTTTGTGGTCCGACATTAATTCCTCTCCTGAAACATGCCAGTTAGTGACGGTGCTGGCCATATTATGGCTGCACAGAGTAAGATTTAAAACTTCCCCTCTAATAGAATTTACAAAGGTGGGTTCATTGCCCCGATTGATATTGCTTATATTACTCACCCCTGTTGTTGATGTTCGTACTACCCCATGTTGTATGATGGGAATTTGCGTCACAGCAGAGGATACATGGCTTGCCACTCTTCTGGCAGTATTTGATGAGGCTATTGTTTCGGTTGTTGGGGCCGTTTCTTCCTCCCCCGGAGAGTAGGCAGAGGCCAAAATTGCCTCTTGGGGTTGGAATTTTAGCCCAAACTGCTACGAGATTAGCCGTCATAAATTGTAAAAGTGGAAGAAACAGTAGTTTGTTGCTTAAAAGCATCTCCGCTTTTGGACGAGAACTGATGGCATACATTAACTTGCCATCAGTACTGTTCAGGCCTTTTACGGCACCGTGTTGAATCCAGGGCTCCTGGATGAAGACTATTGCCAGACCTCCTTCTGCAAATTTTTTAATTAGGACGTCTGGAGCTGCCTTGGCATGGTGAAGATTCACCTGAAGGCATTTCAGACGTCTTTGCTTTTGGGCTTTGATAGGGAGGGGAGACATTATTTATGGTATTTGCGGCCACGTGTAGCCACCTTCCTTGCCCTATTGTTAAGCGACATTACGGCTTCTTCAGCCGTTCGTCCTCGTCCTTTTTTGTTCACTTTCCTGACATTGGGGCTCCCGCGAGGTGGTTGCCTTGTTGCCGGTTTTTGGGGGACAGGCTGGCGGACCGTCGCTGTCTCGTTTGTCCTCTGTGGGCCAACACTGGACCCAGAAGGCCTGGGCTCTTCTTGAGAAGGTTTTTGGGGGGTGTCCGATTGACTCGGCAAATCCTGCTGTTCAGTAGGTAAATGCCTACTAGATACCTTCTGGTTCTTCGAACAGCACGGTTTGTCATCGCCAACCGTATCATCCCCCTCACCCTTATTGTCACTGCCGCTGGTATTTATATTTACTAGGGGCAGGGATGGCTTGGTTTTGGGCCTTAACTTGACCCTGTCAAACCAACAGAACATCAAGTAGTTTCGTTGCTTTAATAGCTCCGCAGACAACGAATCGACGGCTATAGTAACTTCCGTCACCGTGGACTTTCGAATCCGGTTTAGGATTCTCCAGTTCCTGGTATTCAAGCCGACATTTTGGTCCTCAGGTAACCTCAAGATGACGTCGTTTGAGGAGCATTCCTCTTCTTTAAATTACCCCACGAGAATGATGCGACGTGGTATATCCGCATCAGATACCACCTTTAGCTTGGTACCTTGCCATGGAGTGAGCTTTGGGGCGATAGCCCTTAGCCACTCCGCGGTGGTTGCATCCCTGCAGGTGATAGAAATCCAGCCTGGGCGAGGTGTGCAACCGCTAAATGTGGGCTTTATAGCACCATTTTTTGGCTCATCACATCTCCCAAGATGGCCTTCTGTATGGCCTTCACTTCCCCTGAAGACCAGACCGTGGCTGGATAGTCGGGAGGTATAATGCCCAGCCTTACCCCACTCAGGACATCCCTGAAAGTTGCCGACTGCTTGGCTGTTGCATCACGATGGGGAGGCATGGTTGCCTCGACATTTGATGCACAGCTTTCCACAGGTTTTGACAATATTTTTGTATTGCCAGCTATGGTCAGCGACATCTTTTTGTGCTCTCTCTCTGGTGGAGTCGAACTATCTGAGCGGCCGCTCTTGGCTGACCCCTCACCAGGGACCGATCCTACGGGTTCTTTGGCAAGTCCACTGGCTTCATTGTAGCTAATCCCCCTGGCCAATAATCGCTTGAGACGTTTTCGAGCGGCACCACCTAGCCGATCTCGCTCTGCATTCCGGCCAGGCTGATCGCTTTTCATCGGAGAGGCAAGGAGCCTCTCTTCATCCACCGGCGAGACTGTGGATTGTGACTATACCCGATTTGTATCCTGCAGAGTGCCCACATCTGCCATCTCCACGTTATCCAGGGGACTTTTCGGCCCCGGCAAGTCTGTGGCGACAGCTGATTCGGCTTGCACCGAAAGGTTGCAATTGACCTGATCTATTGGGAGCTGTTCAGCTCCATTTTGGTTGTTTTTTATATTATATTTATCCGTAAAAATGCCCACGAGTATGGGGGAAAGTAGGTCAGCTGGGACATAGCCCCCAGTATCCCAGCAAGACTAATTACAACCAGAGGGTGTCAGGTATCTGGAGGCCACCGTTGTAAGACACACTGACGTGGTGCCATTCATCCCATGAGCACGGTTCGGATGACACCCGGAAATACGGGTTTTATCGAGTTGTCCTCTCTAGATCCGCCATATTTGTTAGCAAAGCTTGGGCACCTTATTCAGGGTGTGACTCTTCGCCACGTATGGTCGGTTTTGAACTAAAAATAGCACCTGTTTAAAGGAAAAATTGGCCCAGAGGAAACGGATTGCGGATGGGAGAAGAAGGCAAATCTGGTTGAAGGGAGGAGAAACGGGTCGCCGCTCGCATTCGCCGCCGAAGCTTTACCAGGTGTCACCACGAGGAGGCTCCACCGCAATGTGGAGGGAGGTTGCAAGCATCTACGAGTCGACGTTTTGGGATGACGCCGGTGTGGCAAGGCGAGACATCCCCATTAAAAACACCCACCAGATTTAATAACGACAACTCTAAATTTTTGATTGCAGTACAGCGATTGGAAGCAATACCGGGAGGAGCGACACAATCCCCGACATTCACTTTTCCCTTTGTTACATTTTTATCATACTATTAGTGTTACCTTTCTTTTTTTGCACATGCATTATTATTGTTACCTTTCCTTTTTGCAAATACTGATACTTGGATGGCGAATTAAGACCTAGAAAAAAGGGTATAGGTAACCATAGAAAACATCAAGTTAGCGAGGGGAGTCTTTTTTTCGTTTTAGGAAATTGGATAATTATTTGACTACGTGGCGGGTTTGGAGGAGTTCGCTTCTCTTAAAGGGGAAATAACCAAATACACTTTTTTCTTTTATTAAACCTTTTTTATTTTTCGCAAATTTCTGTTTCTCTTCCATTGGAAAGAATTCTTGCATATTTAGTGCTTTTGCCTCCTTTTTTCTCTTTTTTTTTTTGCAAACTTTCTTTTTTATTTTAATTTATTTCACCATACTTCCCCAACACATTCGTATAACAACCCATGTGGTTCCTTTAAATTTTCTTTTGTTTAATATTTTTTTTATTGGACACTGCCGTTTCCTTTTTTCAATACCCGTGGGGTTGCCGGGGCCTCCGATATCCCCTCATTCCAAAAACTAGTCCAGTTATTGGAATAGGCACGTCCATATCACCAGAAATTTTTACCTTGCAATGGACACTGTGTTAAACTAACTAACAATGTCCAAAACCACAAGCGAGTGATCTGGCCGAGTACTGAAAAAAAAATAGTGTGCCGCATAAATGTATGTGCATTTGGCACATATGTTTTGAGTGTTTGTCTCTTTGCAGATCGCGGACTCAACTTCATGCAGGCGCCTCCAACGGAGTGAGTGACACGGTGAGTGATAATATTTTAAATTTGGAGAAGTATATATGCACGTATGTATGTATGTACATATATTGCCAGGCAATTCCTAGTCTTGCAAAATTAGAAGAGGAATTGGCGATGACAAAAGAAATAAGAATAATATATATATATATATATATATATATACAAACTTCACAAACATACATCTGCACTTACATACCTTTTTTTTAATATTCACATAAATTGCTTTTTCTTTGATGACCTACTTTTGCTTTGTACAAAATTGATTTTGGATTTACTTGTGCGATTGCGCTAGGTCAGGGATTAGGGTTTTTGAATTTTTTTTGCCCTTTTATTGTACTTTGACTGAATTTTGTATCTGTGGATTTTAATATAAGAGTTGGTAGGATAAGACATTAGGATTGTTCATAAATAGTTTTTTTTATTTGTTTTCTTTTTTATTTTTCTTTACAAACAATTGTATTGGATTGAATTGAATTCGTAGGTTGTTATTTTGTTTACCTTTTGAACTTTAATTATAATCGATCTCCGTATTGTTTCAATAATCTCGGGTTTGCATTCTATAGGATAGATAGCTTTAGGGTATAGATCTAAGCCAAATTAAATTGTTAATAAAATTGTATTGTGTATGGATGAAAACATAGATTTTTAATAATGCAGGGCTAAGTTCACATTTTTGGTGTTGGTGCTGCGCTTGTGCGTGGCAAGGGAAGGTGAAAGTGAGTGTTTAAGGAAAATCACTAAGTGACAGGGGACGGACCAATATCAGGGTTTAGGGTGCTGTAAGGAAATAGGAGTCAGCAATGGTTCAGCGCAAGTTGCGCTGAGGAGGGTAGGAAGACTCCAACTGACATGAAAAGCCTTCATCTTCTTCTGCCCCTTATGCTCTCCCCCTTTTAACTTCCCCCTCACGTCTATTTCTATCTTCTTTAAGCTTTCCTTTTACTACACATGCAGGTATGAACCCTTTTTGTTCATGTGGTTGCGGTGAGGATGGTGGTATTAAACCCCGCCCAATCTGACGAGCTAGCCTGGGATGCAAGCATACCTGCTTGCCGCCGCTCCTCACCACCCAAAACAGTCAGCCACATAACAGGTTGGAAGATTTAAGTTTCCAATATTCGGCCACCGCCTTGATGTGGCGGCAGCGTGCTCCGCCTTTTACACTGAGGATCCTGGGTTCACGGCCTGGGCAAAGCAACATCGAAACTTTAAAAACACGTTTTTCAATTAGAAGTATTTTTCTGCCATGAAAAGCTTCTCAGTGAAAACTCATGTGCCTCGCAGATGCCGTTGTGGCATAAAACATGTAGGTGTCACTGCTCCGCCAATTTGTAGTCAGCATTTTTTGTCGTGCCAACGACGATAAGTTAAACGTATGTACTTCTTTCTGTATTACCGGCAAGAGCTTAGTGCCGACGAATACGTTTAAAAGAAATTTTGTTCAATGGGAAATTAATTAATCACACGTTCACAATACACGCATAAAACGGTACTAGCTTTCCTTGAAATGTTATGTTAGTTGCTTTTTCTTGCAAAGAAGCTTGCTAAACAGTTTCATTACGGAGCCATACAGGTGGTGGAAGTTGATCAGCTAACTGATTCTTTATTTTAGCTGCTATGACATTTCTACTTCCGGCGCAGTACGTGTTTGACACTCAACCAGAGAATTACCAAAACAAAATACATGGAATGCGTGTGGAATTCGTATGTAAATTTCATTCGCTCGTTCACAATAGTGGTCTTTTTTTGGCGGACTGTTGCTTAGGGGATTTTATCTCAAACTTCTTAGCTAACTCAACTGGCTTAATTTGTTTTGTTTCTTTCTATGCAATTCGCTAATCTACCTAGCACTTTGTTTTTATTAGCCTGCAAAAAAAGCGGCTCTTGTTTTCGGTATATTTTTAAATTGAATAGATATGTACGTTACTGCCAATATAGAATATGACATACGTACATATATATTTAAACAAGTACAAGAATACCATATCATATACGGGTTTCTCAATACTTTACACGTTTGTTTGACTAATTTATTATAGTAAAAAACAAATGATTTGTAATTGTTTCATAAGCTATGCAATGTAATAAACTGTTCAAATTTATGAAATTTTATAAATGTCTTTATGGGAGTCTTAAAATTTTGCAGCAGACTGTACAAATGAAGGGCTTAGAACCAAAAGGATCTAAGTAACATCGACGTTGAATTGAGATAATTAAGGTTAATGTAAATTACTTATTGTAAATTCTGGGTAAATGCGTTTGAAATGATTCCTGTTTAAATGAATGCAGGTTAGTCAACTAATTCAAAGGATGTTTACTGCAGATGGAAAATAACTGTAAATTTCCAAAAATTATTGCAAAAATTTCCAAAAATTATTGCAATAAAATTTCGAACGTTGATTGCTCGGCCAAAAGAACATAAAGAATTTTTTCGAGTATGCAGTTGTTGTTGTTGTTGTTGTAGCAATGCTCGCCCCACCTAATAGCCGCGACCGATCACAAATTGTCATCAATATCCTCTAACGGGAGTCCAAGGAAACTTGCCGTTTCAACAGGGGTGGACCATAAGGAAAGGGGTGTTAGAGGCGTTGGTTCCACATTACAATTGAAGAGATGGTTGGTGTCATGTGGGGACACATTGCCGGCGGGGCATACATTTTGTATGTCGGGGTTGATTCTGGATAGGTAAGAGTTTAACCTGTTACAGTATCCAGAACGAAGTTGAGCAGGAGTGACACGCGTTTCCCTGGGGAGTATGCGTTCCTCTTCCGCGAGTTTTGGGTAATTTTCGTTAAGTACAGGATTCACCGGGCAATTCCCGGCATAAAGGTCCGACGCCTGTTTATGGAGTTCAACAAGGACCTGCTTGTGTTTTTTCACTTCATACGGCTGGGTTCTCAGGTGCCGTATTTCCTCAAAATGCTTACGGAGATGACTCCTTAAGCCCCTAGGCGGTGCTGGTTCATCAATCTGATGTCTGTTGGGATGCCCAGGTTTCTGGGTATTCAACAGGAACTGTTTGGTCAGCATCTCATTTCTCTCCCTAATGGGGAGTATTCTCGCCTCATTATGCAGGTGGCGTTCTGGGGACATAAGAAGACAGCCCGTGGCGATTCTGAGAGCAGTATTTTGGCAGGCCTGTAGTTTCTTCCAGTGGGTGATTTTTAGGCTTGGCGACCATATGGGTGACGCGTAGCACGTAATCGGCTGGCTAATTGCTTTGTATGTAGTCATGAGCGTTTCTTTATCTTTTCCCCAAGTACTGCCAGCGAGGGATATGAGGATTTTGTTACGGCTCTGAATTCTCGGAACAATTACGGCTGCGTGCGTACCAAAATGTAGATCCTGATCAAACGTCACACCCAAGATTTTGGGGCGTAGGACAGTCGGTAGCGTAGTGCCATCGAGGTGGATGTTCAAAATGGTCGACATTTGGGACATCCATGTTGTAAATAAGGTCGCGGAAGATTTAGTCGGTGATAATGCCAGGTTTCGCGAGGCGAAAAAACTGGAGAGATCAAGGAGGTAGCCGTTTATTTTATTGCATAGCGCATCGATCTTTGGGCATGGGCCTGTGGCCATTATTGTGCAGTCATCGGCGTAGGAAACGATTGTGACTCCTTCCGGTGTTGAATGTAGCTTAGATATGTAGAAATTAAACAAAAGTGGGGATAGGACACGACCCTGTGGCACCCCTTGTTTAATTCTCCTTGGTTTTGATGTTCGTTTCTAAATTGCACCGATGCCTGCCGACCACCCAGTTAATTTGAGGTCCACCTTTTAAGACATGGGGGAAGGGTAGACCCTTCCAGGTCTTGCAGTAATGAGCCATGGTTGACCGTATCAAAAGCTTTTGATAGGTCTAGCGCTACGAGTACTGTTCTATGGTGGGGTATTGATTTAAAACGCAATTTATCTGGGTGCTAATGGCATTTAGCGCGGTGCTAGTGTTATGGAGTTTTCTGAAGTCATGCTGATGAGGGGCTTCAAGGGGTTGTGTAGCGCAATATATAGCTTCTCCAACCCAATTGTCAACCTCACCTTCGAGCGGCGAATCCCGTTTCACTAACAGACGAGGCTCTGGCGACCCCAAGCTCCTCATGGAACTTGGGGGTGGGGAGGGCGGGATGGCCTGAAGGTTCAATGTGGCCATATAAATCGTTCCCGAGATGGTCGGGCCAGCACCTTAATGGTGCTGTGTTACCGGAGCGTATCGGATCTGTATCCGACAAAGGACCATCACATCGATAACACTCCCCAAAGCCTTCGGGGAGTAACCTAATCGCTACAACAACAACAACAACAGGGGCTAGCTGCAAATTTGTTTGGAAATAAGGGAGCAAAATGGCTTCAAGCGTCTTTGCCACTGGCGATAGGAGAGATATCGGACGATACGACTCACCTATGTTAGCTGGTTTCCCAGGCTTTAGTAGCGGGACCACCTTGGCCATTTTCCATTTCTAAGGTATGACAAAGGTGGAAAGAGACAGGTTGAAGACATCCGCTAAATAATTGAAACCCTCTTTCCCTAGGCTTTTAGCATCGGCATGGTTATGCCGTCTGGGCCCACTGCTTTGGATTGTTTAGCACGACCAATGGCGTCCTCAACCTCTTTAGCGGTGATGGTGATGGGTGACGCGCTGAATTTGTGTTTATGTGCGTGTCTATTGGCTCTCCGTCTATCTTTGTCGACCGTAGGATGCATTATATATTGTCGGCAGAAAGCGCCCGCGCATTTTTTCGCTTCCGTCAGCACTTTGTCGCCAAAGGCGATGGAAAATTTGTCTTTGTGCTTAGTCGGATTCGATAGGGACTTTACGGTGGACCAAAGTTTACCCACACCGGTAGAGAGGTTACAACCTCTTAGGTGCTCCTCCCATTTCGCCCGCTTGTGTTCATCCACAAGCAATCTGATGCGTTGGTTTATATCCCTTATTTGGGGGTCGCCTGGATCAAGCTGTCTTATAAGGTCACGTTCTCTCGCTAAGTGTGCGGCCTCCGCTGGGAAGTGGGGCCGGATTTCGGGAATTCTCCCGGCGGGAATGAAATGTGCCGAGGCGGATTTAATGACCTCACGGAAGGCACGCTCCCCTTGGCGGGCATCAGTCGGGATAGGGAGGGCAGCAAAGCGGTTGTCGGTAAAGGATTTATATTCTTCCCACTTTTTTTTTTTGAAGTTTATGAAAGTGCGTTTTTCAGTGACGATGAAGTCGGCGGTACGCTCAAGCGAAATAAGTATGGGCAGGTGGTCGGATGCCAATGCTACCATCGGCTGCCAGTTGACGCAGTTTACGAGTTCTGCGCTCACGATTGAGATATCTGGCGAGCTGTGACAGCTTCCTACCATACGTATGGGGGCGTCTCCGTTTATTGTGCAGAACGTCGTTTCTTCTATTTGATCCGCCAACATCTCACCCCTACTGTCCTCCCGCAAGTTTGAATGCCATAGATCATGATGGGCATTGAAATCGCCCAAGATAATGCGATTGTTGCCAGTGAGTAAAGCCCTGATATTAGGGCGGTATCCACTGGGGCAACAGGTGGCAGGAGGGATGTAGATGTTGATGATTTCTAGGTTTGCATCGCCTGACCGGACAGATAGGCCTTGACGTTCTAAGACATTGTCCCTGCGGTCGATGCCAGGATCAAATATATAATATTGCACAGAGTGGTGTATGATAAACGCGAGACCGCCTCCATTTCCGCTCTCGCGGTCTTTCCTGTGGACATTATACCCAGAGCAGGTCTGCAATGCATATTGCTGTGAGTTTAGTCTCTTGAATCGCAGCAATGCGGATGTTGTGCCGCTTTATGAAATCGACTATCTCCGTAATCTTCCCAGATAGTCCATTACAGTTTAACTGCAGAACTCTGAAGTGCATAAGGGGAGACGTCGCCACTCTGGGGGTAAGTGACGGGTGAATATGCCTGGGTTGTGGACCGCCAGGACGCAATTGCTGTTGTGGCCCTGGGACTGGGCGTCCTTGGGCAAGCATTGGGGTACCCGGATGATTTGGGTTTGCGACCTGGCAACATGGCGCGATGGAGGGGGGGGGGGGGGGGGGGGGGGGGGATATGGAGCAGTCCTGCTGCAAGGAGCTGCTGGGAGGATGACAATTTGTGGGAGGGACGAAACAAATTAGATGGGGTCACACTGAAATGACAGTCCTTGGTCGGGAAAAATCCCTAGTCGCTCCGGTACATAGAACCGACTGCCTTGGGAAGCGTCGAGTATGCAGTCTTGTAGCACGTTTAATTTTAGTATAACAAAGTGCTAAACTTAAGTTCGTAGGAAGTCTCGCTGATTTTTGGCAATTTTTTTTCTGGATCCAAGCGCACTTAGACCCTTTTGGCTCCAAAAATTGTTGCAATAAAATCTCGACCGTTGATTGCTCGGCCAAAACAACATGCGGAATTTTTTCAAGTATGCAGTTTTGTAGCCCGTTTAATTTTAGTATAATAAAGTGCTAAGCTTAAGTTCGTAGGAAGACTCGCTGATTTTTGGCAATTTTTTTTGTGGATCCAAGCGCACTTAGACCCTTTTGGCTCCAAAAATTGTTGCAATAGAATTTCGAACGTTGATTTCTCGACCAAAATAACAAATTTTCGCGAATTTGGAATACATTAGGCATAGTGACATAATATAAAGTATTTACAGATAATATACAACGTACAGTTGCAGTTCAGCAAAAATTTCGCTATTTTTAACCCAGATATGCCTAAAGACTTATTAATATAAGAAATCTTTAAATTTTTCTTTAATTACGATACTTAAATAGATATTAGAGCAAATCCGGAAAGAAACTTAAAAAAGTATAATTTAAATCGGTTTTATAGGCCGCCTTTTTTTACAGGACACCAAAAAATTTTTGTGGCGATTTTCAGCAACAAAATCGTGTAATTTTGCAAAACTTTAATCAGTATCATAATATTTTGTTTATAAACCATTCTATCTTGGCAAAAGAAGTAGTTCTTGTTGAAATTTGTATTTTTCATGGTGGACGATTTGGGCTGTGAACCACCGATGATGTATTTTCATGTAAGCCTGCTTTTACATTAGTCAAGTATTGAACCCAAATCTGCGGCATAGACGAGAGAGGGAGAGGCTTCTGCACCTCTTTCAAATCAGCGAGACTTCCTACGAACTTAAGTTTAGTACTTTATTATACTAAAATTAAGCGGGCTACAAAACTGCATACCTGAAAAAATTCTGCACGTTCTTTTGGCCGAGCAATTAAATTTTATTGCTTGGAGGAGCGCACTTAGATCCTTTTGGCTCCATTCATTAATGTACGTTCCTGGCCTGGCAAATATATGACACTAAAATGTCCAAAATGGATTGGATCGCATTGTCAACAAATAGACACTATATTAAATATACAAATATGGGTTTAACTCAATTTAAAAAAAAAATGTCACTTAGATCCTTTTGGTTCTGAGCCCTTCAAATGTAATTTCATTGAATTTTGTTATAGTTCTATACATATAATTTCTGAGCTCCTGGTATATTGAATTGAATATTTGACACATTATAAGCAAAATCTTTGGCAAATATGGCATATATTGCTTATACGTCCATGCCCTGTAGTCGAACATTATAATAATCGGCCAACTGTAATTTAACGGTCGATCGACTCGTCGTAAGTTTGCGCTTAAACGATTAGTCTACATGCATTGATTACTCGAATACTGCTAGTCGACTTTTAGAAGTCGACTAGTGACATATTCGAATAGTCGGGCTAATCGACTAATCGAATATCAAGAGCCCTAATTTGAACTCGCACTCCTACGATGGTTGAAGTGTTACAAACGCATTCAGCCACGTCATGCCTTAGTTGTTGTAAACTTTATACAAATTGCCTTCCTTGCAATTTTATTCTTTTGCAGAGTGCATACCTTGTATGTAATCATGTGTTAAAGGTATGCTTGTTGAAAGGCAATTGGGATAAAGCTTACAACATGCGTTTGCAACACTTAAACCATCGTAGGAGTGCGGGTTCAAATCCCACTCCCGGGAGAAAATGCTTTGAAGAGATTTACAAGGTATAATCGAAATAGCAGCCGCCTTGTCCGCCCTGAGCTCACGTTATTTAAATTTTCCCCAAATTATTAATTAAATTATAAACTAAAAATTACTTCAAATAAATGTTTTCATACGTTTAATGCAATAATGGCAACCCCCGCTTAATTCATACAAATGGACAACATTGGTTAATTCTTTGTAGTTCTATAAATAGAACAAAAACAATTGAAACCGCCACAACAACAAGCATACCTTTAACACATGATTACATACAAAGTATGTACTGTGCAAAGGAACAAAATATTCAAGGAAGGCAATTGAAATAAGGTATGACGTGGCTGAATGAGTTTGTAACTCCAGAGCAGTGGCATATCCAGGATTTTGCCAAGGGGAGAAATGGGAGGGGATGAGCATTAATTTATTTTAAGTTAAATAGAAATTAAGACATACAGTAATTGGGTTTACCATCTGTGTGTATTTCTTTATAAATAAGCAATACTTATCATCATATACATATCTGAAGGCATTTTTATAGCAAACACAATTACAAATAAAGATCAAACCTTCGTTAGAATTATTAACCCAACACATAAAAACACAACTATTAAAAATTACAAAATTAATACTGAAGATGATTATACACTAATTGAAACAACCACACACAATAAAAACGGCAATAACACAGAAAAATTAAAAAGAGTCAAAAATTATTTTCCAAGATTTTTCAATTCTCAGTTAACAACATTATTTACAGAATTTATAGACATATTTGCACTAGAAACAGAACCAATTACTTCTAATAATTTTTACAAACAAAAATTACACATGAAGGATGATACTCCTGTGTACATAAAAAACTATAGACTGCCTCAGACACAAGAAGGAGAGATTAGCAAACAAGTAGATAAACTAATAGAAGACGACATAATAGAACCCTCCATATCAGAGTACAATAGTCCAATCTTACTAGTCCCTAAAAAATCACTTCCAGGGAACACAGAAAAAATATGGAGATTAGTAGTTGACGACAGACAAGTAAATAAAAAGTTAGCAGCAGATAAATTCCCACTCCCAAGAATTGATGATATTTTAGATCAACTTGGAAGAGCAAAATACTTTTCATGCCTGGATCTTATGTCAGGCTTTCATCAAATGGAATTACATCCAGACTCTAGAGATATAACCTCATTCACAGCTGAAAACGGCTCATATAGATTTAAAAGATTACCCTATGGATTAAAAGTTGCACCGAACTCATTCCAAAGAATGATGAACTAGCATTTGCAGACCTCAAACCATCCCAAGCATTTCTTTACATAGATGATTTAGTTGTATTAGGTTGCTCGGAAAAACATATGCTAAAAAACTTAAGAGATTTGTTCTCCACTTGTAGAAAATACAATCTAAAATTACATCCAGATAAATGTCTATTTTTCAACCAAGTGGTAACTTATTTAGGCCATAAATGTACAAGCAAGGGAATATTACCCGACCCAAGCAAATTTGAAACAGTTCAAAATTACTCAACACCAAAAACAGATGATGAAGTTAAGAGATTCGAAGCTTTCTGCAATTATTATAGAAGATTTCTACCGAATTTTGCAGAATACTCAAGAAAATTAACTAGGCTTTGCAAAAAGAATGTTTCTTTGATTGGTCAGAAGACGGTCAAAAAGATTTTGTCTACTTAAGGGAAACATTTTTTAGTCCAAAACTTCTGCAATACCCATACTTTAATAAAGAATTCTGCATAACAACAGACGCTAGTGGGGTTTCTTGCGGAGCAGTCCTTAGCCAAGAATACGATGGCAAACAGTTACCAATTACACACGCCTCTAGGTCATTCACAAAAGGCGAAATCAACAAAGCTACAATAGAAAAAGAAAGCAAAAATTAAGTGGGTCATTAAGTCTCTTTAATAGTCATATACAATCGTCGAAAATTATATATGACTATTTGTAAGGCGGATAGTGTAGTATAACCAGAATACGCTTTACTCACAATGCATTCTTATGCATATACCAGAATACTCTTTTACACATAATGCAGTCTTATGCAAGTTAACACATAATAAATTCACTTACATTTTTGGCTACATTTTTGCCTACCTTACAAAAAGCTTTTTAATTCTTTTGTTGTTCCCACAGTAAATGAAATTCCAATTAATTTTGAAGTAATAATAAACCTTATTAATATTTTGCACTTCCTGTTTTGCAATCAATAAATAAAAATTCTCATTAAGCAAAAGTAACTAAATTTTGCTTCACAAGCGAAGTTGAGCTAATTCAAAGGATTAGCACAACAAGCCACTGCACGCGCATCCGCTACAAAGCTGTTGCTTGCGCTAAAGTGCTGACTTAGCGTCTATCACACCTCAGCAAAAGCAATAACCAATACTTGCATGTCTTTATTGTTTTTGTTGTGGTAACTCGGTAGCGAATTATTTGATTTAATATGACAATTTTACAAAGTAAATCTTCAGTCTGCATCTTATTGTGTCCGGGTCTGGTTTAAAAATAACAAACAATATAATTGGCGCCCGAGCTAAAAAAAGCATAGTATTAGTTAAAAGTTAAAATTTAAATAGTTTTAAAAGTTAAGAAAAAAAAAACTGTGTTTAAGTTAAAAGTTTAAAACTTAAAAAAGCCTTAGACAAAAAGTAACACTAAATAACTTTAAACATTAAATTGCCACCAAAGTGCCAAAAGTTTAAAAATTAAAAAAGGCTAAGAGCTTGAAAGTGTGAGCTAATAACTTTAATAATTTAAGAGCCAAAGATTAAAAAGGCTAAAAACTTGAAGGTTTCACTGAATAACCTTTTAAAATAAAAGTGCCACTAAAAATCACCAAACCAAAGTTCCAATCGTGCCAATAAAAATCATCAAACCAAAGTGCCACTCGTGCCACTAAAACCCAGCAAACCAAAGTGCCAAGCGTGCCACTAAAAACCACCAAACAAAAGTGCCACAAAGACCACACACCGGACAGAAGATAGCCACGGGTACCGGCAGGAGGACCGAAGTACAAAAGGAAACGGGAAAACCCCCACCGAGCAAAGTGGACCTTAGGATGCTGACTGAAGTAGTGTAAGTGAAACTAAAAGTAAGAAAATTTTTTTTAAAATAAAATATAGAACATAAGCCAAAAACCTTGATTCAAAAAAAAATAATGAAAAACGTTATTAAGAATTTTTAATTTAAAAGATAAAAAACTTTTTGTTATTATTAAAGTCTGAGCCTTTAGGAAAAATAAAGCAGGATTTTCCGCAAGCCAAAGGCAAAAGTTTTGAGAATTTCTTTGAAAATAGCGGAAACATTTTTTTGGTGTTTTTTTCATCCAAATAGTAATTAATCAACACGACTATTAGAACAAAAAGGAAGAAGGATGGCAAACCCAAACAATTTGATACGACCACAAGTGTTAGGAAACAACAACCCAAATCCCAACCCACAGCCCAATCCTATTCCTACTTTACAACCTTTTCCCGAACTAACAACACTTATCAGGAGTTTAGTAACACAGGTACTAAATACCGAAGGAACAAGTATTATACAAACCATTATAGGGACTGAAACGCAACAAACACCCATTAGCGACCAGTCGATAGACGAGAAACAATCACTCAGAAATAGATAAAATCCCTGATGTAGCGAGATCGTTGAGAGAATTCTCTGGTAAACCAGCAGAGTTTAACTCTTGGAGGAAGAGTGTTGAACGAGTTCTTCAAATTTACGAACACACGAAAGGGACCCCAAAATACTTTGGAATCCTAAGTGTAATTAGGAACAAAATCGTAGGTAGCGCTGACATAGCGCTAGAATCATACAATACTCTCTTAGATTGGAAAGCTATTTCGATGTGTCTCACGACACACTACGGAGACAAGAGAGACCTAGGTACATTGGAGTACCAAATGACTGGTCTAATCCAGGGCAGGCTGTCGATTCAAGACTTTTATCAAAAAGTTTTCTCCCATCTCTCCTTGATTCTGAATAAAATTGGTTGCATTAACGTCAGCCAGGAGTCAACTAAGCTACTTACTGAAACCTACAGAATAAAAGCCCCCGACACCTTCGTTGGAGGCCTTAACGGCGATCTCCCTCGACTACTAGGCATGAAGGAGCCTAAAAACCTCCCGGAAGCTCTTCACTTATGTTTGAAATTAGAAAATCAAAAATTTAGAAGCACACATGCTAATCACCAGAATGGATTTAGTTATTATGACTACAAACCACCTGTTCGGCCGGTGTGCGTCTAATCCTTGCGAGAGGTGGGCGCACCGGGTCGATGTCAGTGGGAATATGTGTGTGGAAATAGAGAAATAAGAAAGTAGACGAGATTTCTCGTTATAATGGATGTAATTTATTATGTGCATCTATATATAACCTGGTTACAATATTACCTGAATATATTCTTGAAAACAGTGGAGATCGTTGGCGGCAGATGCGTGCTGGTTGGCTGTTGAATTCAAAGAGGCCGGTTGTATAGCGAGCTACAACCGTTGACCCGCAAAATCCTCCGTTTTGGAGGGGAAAGGCACCCACACATCAACCCCGACATGCATATGCATGAGTGCTGACAAAAAGCACACATACACATACATGTACATGCATGCACATGCATGCGGCGGTGATGGTGTGGGTGGTTACAAATTAATTCGAGTATCGAGTATCGATTCGCAGGGTTGCATTGGGGGGATCGCAGACAGATGCGGAAAAAGTTAGGCATCCTGCCTAAACATGCCGGCCCCCTTGCGATACGCAACATCGTTTTCCGCCAATGACCTCCACTGAAACGAGAAAAATGAATATAAGACTTACACACTAAACTTAATCTAAATGAGGAGTTCGTCTGACGACGCAAAATGACCGGGAATCCTTTCCGACTTGCTTCGCATGTCACCTGAGCTAAGATGAAAAAATTAGCGGTTATGAACAGTTATCAGTGAATATTTCTTGCCATTGAATTATACATAAATATAGAAATTCAGAATGTAATATGTGTATAGTCGATGGCCAGTAAGGCTGGACGAAGAGGCCGAGGTCTCCGTTCAAGAGTGGCACCATTTTTTGTTATTGTTTGGTTTTTTTTGTCGTTCCGGATGGAGAGGCCGAGGTCTCCATTCCAGATTTGCGGTTTTTTTTTGTTGGTTGGACGAAGAGGCAGAGGTCTCCGTTCCAGACTCGAGGGTTTTGAGGTTTTTCTGGGCTGGACGAAGAGGCCGAGGTCTCCGTTCCAGCGTATAACGTGTCGTGTCGATCTCAGGTCGGCTGTGGCATTTTATGGATGTGCCAGGGCGAGTGGCCGTGAGGTTGGTTGGGTGAAGCGAAGGTGTTTTATTACAAAAACGTATATTAAAATAGATGAATAAAACCGAATTTAAAGCGAAGCGTAGGGGCCGACGAAGGTATGTATTTACTTTTGTGCGAAAGCTCATGACGAGCAGCGCAAATCGTAATTAAATTGGAACGTGTACCAACTGCCGATGCTTGCGTGCAGATTGGCGATGCGTTCTCAACGACGCGTTTTATCTGCACGTACCATTTCGAGATGGCGTGCAACCCTGTCGTGTATTTATTGGTCAGCTGACAGCTGGTATGGTGAATTTGTGGCGTGCGAATATATATACATATATGTATTTGCTTGCCCTTAAAAAAAAAAAACTACGTCACTGGGGCAGTAGCACACTAGGCCGGTAGAAACAGTTGACTTCTTTCCATTTCGGGATTTTGTCGTGTCGGGATTCTTTTATTTCGGTACCCGGATTGTTTTTGTACCGAGCCCTTATAATGACTGTTTGTGATGTTTGTTGTTGAAAAACAACAAGTCCTGCCCCCAGCCAGAAAACAGTACCCAAAAAACGGACAAGGTAAAAAAAGACGACAACAAATTTCTTTGTTAAAAAAAAATGTGAAATTTTTGTGCAAGGAGAGGTTTTTTTTTTGTTTTGTTTCCCCCTTTTTTTTGAGTTCCTTTGTTGTGTATGACTGGTTGGTACTGCATGAGATGCCCATATGAGTGAAAAATAGAAAAAACACGTCAGTCCCGATTGTGAGGTTTTGCGATTTTCGGTACTGATTTTGTCCATTGAGTGTTCGGTATTCGCCCTTAGTTGGACAGCACTAATGAGGCTGCCGTTGTTAGGTTACGGGTTGCCATCCAGTTGTTTTCCCGTAACAGGAATTTTCCAGGATACATTAATGTAGGATTGTGGTGGATAAATTAGCCCCACCACTTTGTTATTTGCAAAAGGAGTTTCAAGCTGGTAAAGTAAAACGTAAGTATGACGGGTTCCTAACGAATTTTTAGTAATTTTTTTTTTTTCAGTGTCAAATGGAGCCAATGCTGTTTATTTTAGTGACGGTGGAGGCTGAGGACGAGGAGACCATCCAGGTGGTGGCGGATGTGCAATATGCGGAGCGGCGGAGGGGGTCCTTCATTTGTCACGCGCCGGAGGAGCTTGTGCAGCAGGCGGTGGCCGAGGGGTTGCGGCGCGTGAACCCCTGTATCCTCCGTGCTCCGCTGACCCCGATAGTAGTGAAAATGCGCGGGAACACCATTGCCTGGTATGGCCAGTTTTACGCAAGCTATGAGGGCGTATTGTGGTTCCGGCGGCCACCCCACGGTTCACCTCCGCGTGGTATGTTCAACTGCCGCGTGTGCAAACGAGCGCTATCGTCGTTTGTATGCCTAGTGGCCCACCTGAATGGGCATATGAGATTTTATCCCTATCGGTGCTGGGAGTGCCCGAAGAAGTACACTTCATCAGCGTCGCTCTCCCTACACAGAAAGCAGATTCATCACCACTAGTGTCAGTGAGATGTGAATATATTTTCTCAGTTTGAATATTAAAAAAAGAATTGACCTTTAAATGCTTTATTTTATTTATTTTAAGGGGGGGGAGGGGGGGTTTGTGCTGGTTTAAGGTGTCGTGTGGACCATCGTGGTCGTCCTATATAAAAGACAAGGAGTGCTTGGACATTGTCAGAGGCGTCGAGAAACGGACCATTTGGTGGTCGCGCTAGGTAACGTGGCAACTCTGCCGTTTCTCGTTTTCTTGTATGTATCATACATACATACCTACGTTGGTTGAACATTCCAGTATAGAGAATGAAGCAAAAACAAAAATGAATCGAAAGATTTATTTTACCGTTTTTCTTCAATTCATGTGAAATTTACGCGTTGCTGGACAAAAGGGTAAGTAGTCAAAAATTTTGCAATAATCTTATTTCAATAAATATTTTTTATGTTATTTCAGATTTTTAATGCATTTTCTCCTCTTTTTCAGGTGACTGGTGATGGAGATTTAGGACAGTGGATGGGTTTGATGTTTCGTTCTCTCTTTGTATTTTTCAGGTTACCGGCATCGCAAAAGGGGTGCTCCAACTGCGGCGTCGGCCGCGCCGTCAGTTGTCACCTTGTTTGCGATGCCCATTTGCGCACTTTATTAATGAATTTTCTCTTTGCAGATTCTGGTATGGAACATCTACAGTTTTGCGTGGTATATCTTGGTTAGGGCAACGATGTACCCAATGAAGTGACGCCAAGTAAACTAGTAACACCAAGTAAGGTACTCAAAATACCACTCATCAGATTGCCAAATTTAGCGACAGAGATAAAACTACCAAATGGTGATTGGAAGGGTAAAGTACCCTTGCATGAAATGTTTTTTTTTTTTTTTTTTTTTTTTTTTTTTTTTTTTTTAATGGACGTTGTGGCAGCGCGCTGCCCTCAAGTGGCCCAATGAAACCAGGCTAATCCTGTTCACGCGATCGATTTATATATATATATAATAACTTTTTTTTTTTTTTTTATTTTGCTGAGTCTTTGATGGGCAGCGGTATGTCAAGCGTCACGATCTGAGACTGCTCAGCTACAGAAGAAATTTCATCAGCCAAGCGTAATACTTAAAGAGAACAGAAGCAAACGTATTATACATTAATTTAGAGAGGTGAGAACAATCTTTTTTATAGAAAAAAGGGAGTCCGAGCTATCAAATGTGTTTGAGTGAGAGTTATAATCTTGGCATAAACGCCGAAAAGGTTCATTTTGTTCGAAATTCGTTCTACATTGTTTCAGCAGAAGAGGTTTGAAGTGTCTCGATGTCCGAGAGGGAACGCAAAAGTTCACTTCATTCAGAAGGAATGGGCTCGAAATTGATCCATTTAAAAGTTTTGTCATAAATATCACACCAAGCATTTCCCTTCGACTAGCAAGAGTTGGAAGATTGATAAGCTTTAATCGATTAGTATAAGGTGGAAGATTAGTTAAAGAGTCCCATTGGAAATTTCTTAAGGCAAATAGTAAAAATTGTTTTTGTATTGATTCGAGACTGTCTGCATGGACTTGATAACGCGGATTCCAAATTATCGAGCCGTATTCTAATATTGGCCTAACTAATGTTGTAAAAAGTGCTTTAGTTATGTAAGGGTCGTTAAATTCTTTTGACCACCGTTTAACAAATGCAAAAACACCTTTGCCTTTATTCACTGTAGCATTAATATGAAGATTGAAACTAAGTTTGGAATCCATCATGACTCCCAAGTCAATGAAATTATTTACAGTTTCTAGACTATAGTTGTTAATTGTATATGAAGCTGGTGGCGAAACTCTCCGAGAAAAACACATGAATTTACATTTTTTGAGATTGAGCGGCATATAATTTACATTGCACCAGGTAACCAAGTGATTTAAATCCATTTGAAGCAAGGAATGTTCCTCAACCGAGGCACATGATTTGAAAAGTTTTACATCGTCTGCGTACATCAAGATTTTTGAGTATTTAATTGTACCAGATATATCGTTTATGAACAACAAGAACAGAATCGGACCAAGATGGCTGCCCTGAGGAACACCAGAAGAAACATTGATGACCCCAGAAAGTGTATTTTTAAAGATTACTTTTTGCGTACGATAACCAAGATACGAAGAAATCCAACATATAAGACGGGGTTGAAAACCGAGTTGACTGAGCTTATGAATAAGTAATGGGTGTGATACTTTGTCGAAAGCTTTACTGAAATCGGTGTAAATTACATCAGTGTGAAGGCCTTTTCTAAATCCATTAGAAACGTGGGTGGTAAATTCTAGTAAATTGCTGATAGGTGATTTGCCCTTACAGAACCCATGCTGCGAGCTTGCAATTATGGGGGAAATAGGGAATGTTAGGTGGTGGGTAACAATAGCCTCAAATAACTTTGGGATAGCGGATAACTTTGCTATGCCCCGGTAGTTTTCTATTGAAGACCTGCTTCCATTTTTATGAAGCGGAATAAGAAAAGATTCCTTCCATATTGTTGGGAAAACGCCATAAATTAAAGATAAATTAAATAAATCTGTTAGCGGCTGATAGATGTTTGCGGCACATTTTTTAAGAAAGTGTGTCGGGATCCTGTCGGGGCCGTATGAATATGATACTTTTAAAGTTTTTAAATAAGATAATACATCTTCTGAAGATATAAATGGAGCTCTGATTGAATAACATGAATCAATATGGTATGGGTATTCATTAGGTGAAACGTTGGTCTCAATAGAGTAATTTGATTTGAAAAATTCCGCAAAGAAGTCGGCGATCTCTTGATCATCGCTGGAAATATTATCTTGGAATTTCATGGATGATGGAAACCCTTTCACCCTGCGTTTAGAGTTTACGAATCCGTAAAATGCCTTCGGGTTGCAAGTTATATTTCTTTTCATTTTACAAAGATAAGCTTTGTAACACTTTTTGTTCAATTGAAAATACTTGCAGCGTAGAATCGAGTACTGTAAGTAATGGTTATGTAAACCCGTCTTTTTGAACAACTTGAAAGATCGAGACTTTTTATTCTTTAAAATTTTCAGCTCTTTAGTGAACCATACTTGGCTTGTATCGGAATGTACACAAATCCGCTTGCAAAGACAAATTTAACCCTTTATACTGGCGATTTAAAATAGTTCAATATAGCTGAGAGCGAACGTGGTCGTTATCGGCCTTCATATATTATGTTTAGGGGTACGGTAGATGATCGTACCAAATCCCGACTTCCCTACGATAGGGCAGTTATATTCAAGAATCGCACATTCTTCACGAATATTGAAGAAAAAAAAAATGTTAAATTGGTGGGGGCGCCGCGGACAGTCAGCTCCCAACAGGATGTTGAAATATTGCAAATTATCGATTCATTAACGCTGTTGTACATTTGTTGAGCCTACGAATGCAATTCAGTAATACCGAAGAAAAATGGGGAAAAATTTAGTGGCATAATGCAGGGGCCCTAACGTGAAATACGATCCGTGATCGAAGGCATATTTTTAAATCACAATAGATCTGCAACCGTGAGGCAGTTAAACGAAATATGTATGTAAACTATGGACAAAAATTTGATAGCCTCATTGTCATCGCTTGAGTGGAAATAGTGTTTTCGCTCCGTAATCGTAAGGGATGATACGGCCCCTACATTCCGCTATATTAACCATTCGCACATTTGTTTAAACAAAAAGGAAACTGGATGGCAAAATTAATTAAAACCAAAATGAAATTAAATGCATCCAAACGAAATTCTCAGTGACCCGAATGAAGTCGATTTCCCTTTATTTTTTGAGGTAGCTAATTGATATTCAGTATTCTGCATGTTGCTGGCTACAAAGATAATTTTTGGCTGCAGCCACAATCCTAAGCAACCAGCTTAATGCTTCAAAATGAAAATACATATAGAATTATAGCAGTTGTGATCAATTCTAGATAGATAGTTAATTTAACTGTGGATTGCCCTGCGACCATAGCTCTATTGTACACTCGCATCCTTCATAGCACCTAATCCAAACCGACTTGATGAACCCTAGCAGTTCAATTGGCTTGAGGGATTTAGTGTGGAATGCTCTGGCCATAGTGAGTCCATAGACTTAGCCCTGTGCCTTGCGATTGCGTCACATTGCAGAAGGATATGGTCCGCCGTCTCCGCTGATAAATCACAAAAAAAAATGCACATGACATTATTGCACCATTGCTCGTTCTTGTTAGTCCTTCAACGTGTTCCATGCGGTAGAACGTAAAAAAAAACGATTTGCGTGTGAATCCCAGAGCGTTGCGTCGTTTACGAACAACACGAAAATAAGTCGAGCGAGATTTGAGGAGCTGTGCAGTGATTTATTTAGAAACACTTTGGATCCAGTGGAGAAAGCTCTTAACGATGCCAAAATGGATACAGGTCAGATACACGATATTGTGCTCGTTGGTGGTTTAACTCGCATTCCTAAAGTACAAAGCTTGCTGCAGTCCTTCTTTAATGGAAAGAGTTTGAATCCTTTTATAAATCCAGACGAAGTAGGGGCGTATGGTGCAGCAATTCAGGCAGCCATATTAAGCGGTGAGAAGAGTAGCGAAATCCAGTATGTGCTTTTAGTTGATGCGGCGCCTTTTTCATTTGGTATTGTGTTGAAACTGCTGGTGGAGTTATGACCAAATTGATTGAGCGAAATCGTCGAATTCCATGCAGACAATCGAAAACGTTCACAACTTATGCGGACAACCAACCAGATTTCATATCATTCATACAAAATATGTTAAGGCAAGTTATTGAATTTCATCTTGGCCTAAATTATGGACGTCGTTTGGCAGGGATGCTGTCTATTCGAATGGTTTACCCAAGTACAGAGTTGAGGTAAGTATTTGTTTAACAGAGGAACGCTCCGGCACTTAAGCAAACAAAATTTTTCAGGTGATGTTACACACATTGGCCTTATCCGGTGTGGTAAAAGATCGGTTTGAAGAACTATGCTGCCGCTTAATGCCCTGCGTTTATTGTCAACATGTCGTGTTCTCAACAAATGGGGTCTGGATCTCCGGTATGGTTGTTGCCCTTAGTTATAGTGCTACGCAACTGGCTACAAGGCTGATGTTCATCGTGCTTTTGATGTGAGTCTATTTTAAATATGTATTTACGAATTTTACGTCGCTTTTAAATTTTAAAAGATACGCCAACCTCGAAATCTAGTTCTGTCTAACGTAGTGCGACTGGTGCTAATAATTTTGCACATACAGAAAGGTCGAGACCCAGCCCCCATCCGCCCGAAATGAAGCACAATCTGAACCTTTCCAATTTGTTTTGTAATTTGAGAAAACGCCTTAGTCACCATTGCACGCACCAAAAAAAACAAAAAAAAACTCAACCACAATTACCATTGTTATGCGAACGATTGCAGAAGTCTTCCTACCTCTTCAAAGAGCTGAAGCCAACCTTCATGGTTGCACATCCCTATAAACTCATTGAGGGCACACCTTCCGTTGCGGTGCCATGCCATTCAGTGCGGATATGTGGGTTGCAGTAAAATTTTCGAAAACTTATATGTAATAATTTTGTTTACCCCACGTAACTACCAACGCAATGGCGGCCACCGTGGTGTGATGGTAGCGTGCTCCGCCTATCATACCGTATGCCCTGGGTTCAACTCCCGGGCAAAGCAACATCAAAATTTTAGAAATAAGATTTTTCCAACATCTCACCCCTACTGTCCTCCCGCAAGTTTGAATGCCATAGATCATGATGGGCATTGAAATCGCCCAAGATAATGCGATTGTTGCCAGTGAGTAAAGCCCTGATATTAGGGCGGTATCCACTGGGGCAACAGGTGGCAGGAGGGATGTAGATGTTGATGATTTCTAGGTTTGCATCGCCTGACCGCACAGATAGGCCTTGACGTTCTAAGACATTGTCCCTGCGGTCGATGCCAGGATCAAATATATAATATTGCACAGAGTGGTGTATGATAAACGCGAGACCGCCTCCATTTCCGCTCTCGCGGTCTTTCCTGTGGACATTATACCCAGAGCAGGTCTGCAATGCATATCTTGCTGTGAGTTTAGTCTCTTGAATCGCAGCAATGCGGATGTTGTGCCGCTTTATGAAATCGACTATCTCCGTAATCTTCCCAGATAGTCCATTACAGTTTAACTGCAGAACTCTGAAGTGCATAAGGGGAGACGTCGCCACTCTGGGGGTAAGTGACGGGTGAATATGCCTGGGTTGTGGACAGCCAGGACGCAATTGCTGTTGTGGCCCTGGGACTGGGCGTCCTTGGGCAAGCATTGGGGTACCCGGATGATTTGGGTTTGCGACCTGGCAACATGACGCGATGGGGGGGGGGGGGGGGGGGGGAGATATGGAGCAGTCCTGCTGCAAGGAGCTGCTGGGAGGATGACAATTTGTGGGAGGGACGAAACAAATTAGATGGGGTCACACTGAAATGACAGTCCTTGGTCGGGAAAAATCCCTAGTCGCTCCGGTACATAGAACCGACTGCCTTGGGAAGCGTCGAGTATGCAGTCTTGTAGCACGTTTAATTTTAGTATAACAAAGTGCTAAACTTAAGTTCGTAGGAAGTCTCGCTGATTTTTGGCAATTTTTTTTCTGGATCCAAGCGCACTTAGACCCTTTTGGCTCCAAAAATTGTTGCAATACAATTTCGAACGTTGATTGCTCGGCCAAAAGAACATGCAGAATTTTTTTAAGTATGCAGTTTTGTAGCCCGTTTAATTTTAGTATAATAAAGTGCTAAACTTAAGTTCGTAGGAAGTCTCGTTGATTTTTGGCAATTTTTTTTCTGGATCCAAGCGCACTTAGACCCTTTTGGCTCCAAAAATTGTTGCAATAAAATCTCGACCGTTGATTGCTCGGCCAAAACAACATGCGGAATTTTTTCAAGTATGCAGTTTTGTAGCCCGTTTAATTTTAGTATAATAAAGTGCTAAGCTTAAGTTCGTAGGCAGACTCGCTGATTTTTGGCAATTTTTTTTGTGGATCCAAGCGCACTTAGACCCTTTTGGCTCCAAAAATTGTTGCAATAGAATTTCGAACGTTGATTTCTCGGCCAAAATAACAAATTTTCGCGAATTTGGAATACATTAGGCATAGTGACATAATATAAAGTATTTACAGATAATATACAACGTACAGTTGCAGTTCAGCAAAAATTTCGCTATTTTTAACCCAGATATGCCTAAAGACTTATTAATATAAGAAATCTTTAAATTTTTCTTTAATTACGATACTTAAATAGATATTAGAGCAAATCCGGAAAGAAACTTAAAAAAGTATAATTTAAATCGGTTTTATAGGCCGCCTTTTTTTACAGGACACCAAAAAATTTTTGTGGCGATTTTCAGCAACAAAATCGTGTAATTTTGCAAAATTTTAATCACTATCATAATATTTTGTTTATAAACCATTCTATCTTGGCAAAAGAAGTAGTTCTTGTTGAAATTTGTATTTTTCATGGTGGACGATTTGGGCTGTGAACCACCGATGATGTATTTTCATGTAAGCCTGCTTTTACATTAGTCAAGTATTGAACCCAAATCTGCGGCATAGACGAGAGAGGGGAGAGGCTTCTGCACCTCTTTCAAATCAGCGAGACTTCCTACGAACTTAAGTTTAGTACTTTATTATACTAAAATTAAGCGGGCTACAAAACTGCATACCTGAAAAAATTCTGCATGTTCTTTTGGCCGAGCAATTAAATTTTATTGCTTGGAGGAGCGCACTTAGATCCTTTTGGCTCCATTCATTAATGTACGTTCTTGGCCTGGCAAATATATGACACTAAAATGTCCAAAATGGATTGGATCGCATTGTCAACAAATAGACACTATATTAAATATACAAATATGGGTTTAACTCAATTTAAAAAAAAAATGTCACTTAGATCCTTTTGGTTCTGAGCCCTTCAAATGTAATTTCATTGAATTTTGTTATAGTTCTATACATATAATTTCTGAGCTCCTGGTATATTGAATTGAATATTTGACACATTATAAGCAAAATCTTTGGCAAATATGGCATATATTGCTTATACGTCCATGCCCTGTAGTCGAACATTATAATAATCGGCCAACTGTAATTTAACGGTCGATCGACTCGTCGTAAGTTTGCGCTTAAACGATTAGTCTACATGCATTGATTACTCGAATACTGCTAGTCGACTTTTAGAAGTCGACTAGTGACATATTCGAATAGGCGGGCTAATCGACTAATCGAATATCAAGAGCCCTAATTTGAACTCGCACTCCTACGATGGTTGAAGTGTTACAAACGCATTCAGCCACGTCATGCCTTAGTTGTTGTAAACTTTATACAAATTGCCTTCCTTGCAATTTTATTCTTTTGCAGAGTGCATACCTTGTATGTAATCATGTGTTAAAGGTATGCTTGTTGAAAGGCAATTGGGATAAAGCTTACAACATGCGTTTGCAACACTTAAACCATCGTAGGAGTGCGGGTTCAAATCCCACTCCCGGGAGAAAATGCTTTGAAGAGATTTACAAGGTATAATCGAAATAGCAGCCGCCTTGTCCGCCCTGAGCTCACGTTATTTAAATTTTCCCCAAATTATTAATTAAATTATAAACTAAAAATTACTTCAAATAAATGTTTTCATACATTTAATGCAATAATGGCAACCCCCGCTTAATTCATACAAATGGACAACATTGGTTAATTCTTTGTAGTTCTATAAATAGAACAAAAACAATTGAAACCGCCACAACAACAAGCATACCTTTAACACATGATTACATACAAAGTATGTACTGTGCAAAGGAACAAAATATTCAAGGAAGGCAATTGAAATAAGGTATGACGTGGCTGAATGAGTTTGTAACTCCAGAGCAGTGGCATATCCAGGATTTTGCCAAGGGGAGAAATGGGAGGGGATGAGCATTAATTTATTTTAAGTTAAATAGAAATTAAGACATACAGTAATTGGATTTACCATCTGTGTGTATTTCTTTATAAATAAGCAATACTTATCATCATATACATATCTGAAGGCATTTTTATAGCAAACACAATTACAAATAAAGATCAAACCTTCGTTGGAATTATTAACCCAACACATAAAAACACAACTATTAAAAATTACAAAATTAATACTGAAGATGATTATACACTAATTGAAACAACCACACACAATAAAAACGGCAATAACACAGAAAAATTAAAAAGAGTCAAAAATTATTTTCCAAGATTTTTCAATTCTCAGTTAACAACATTATTTACAGAATTTATAGACATATTTGCACTAGAAACAGAACCAATTACTTCTAATAATTTTTACAAACAAAAATTACACATGAAGGATGATACTCCTGTGTACATAAAAAACTATAGACTGCCTCAGACACAAGAAGGAGAGATTAGCAAACAAGTAGATAAACTAATAGAAGACGACATAATAGAACCCTCCATATCAGAGTACAATAGTCCAATCTTACTAGTCCCTAAAAAATCACTTCCAGGGAACACAGAAAAAATATGGAGATTAGTAGTTGACGACAGACAAGTAAATAAAAAGTTAGCAGCAGATAAATTCCCACTCCCAAGAATTGATGATATTTTAGATCAACTTGGAAGAGCAAAATACTTTTCATGCCTGGATCTTATGTCAGGCTTTCATCAAATGGAATTACATCCAGACTCTAGAGATATAACCTCATTCACAGCTGAAAACGGCTCATATAGATTTAAAAGATTACCCTATGGATTAAAAGTTGCACCGAACTCATTCCAAAGAATGATGAACTAGCACTTGCAGACCTCAAACCATCCCAAGCATTTCTTTACATAGATGATTTAGTTGTATTAGGTTGCTCGGAAAAACATATGCTAAAAAACTTAAGAGATTTGTTCTCCACTTGTAGAAAATACAATCTAAAATTACATCCAGATAAATGTCTATTTTTCAACCAAGTGGTAACTTATTTAGGCCATAAATGTACAAGCAAGGGAATATTACCCGACCCAAGCAAATTTGAAACAGTTCAAAATTACTCAACACCAAAAACAGATGATGAAGTTAAGAGATTCGTAGCTTTCTGCAATTATTATAGAAGATTTCTACCGAATTTTGCAGAATACTCAAGAAAATTAACTAGGCTTTGCAAAAAGAATGTTTCTTGTTGGTCAGAAGACGGTCAAAAAGATTTTGTCTACTTAAGGGAAACATTTTTTAGTCCAAAACTTCTGCAATACCTATACTTTAATAAAGAATTCTGCATAACAACAGACGCTAGTGGGGTTTCTTGCGGAGCAGTCCTTAGCCAAGAATACGATGGCAAACAGTTACCAATTACACACGCCTCTAGGTCATTCACAAAAGGCGAAATCAACAAAGCTACAATAGAAAAAGAAAGCAAAAATTAAGTGGGTCATTAAGTCTCTTTAATAGTCATATACAATCGTCGAAAATTATATATGACTATTTGTAAGGCGGATAGTGTAGTATAACCAGAATACGCTTTACTCACAATGCATTCTTATGCATATACCAGAATACTCTTTTACACATAATGCAGTCTTATGCAAGTTAACACATAATAAATTCACTTACATTTTTGGCTACATTTTTGCCTACCTTACAAAAAGCTTTTTAATTCTTTTGTTGTTCCCACAGTAAATGAAATTCCAATTAATTTTGAAGTAATAATAAACCTTATTAATATTTTGCACTTCCTGTTTTGCAATCAATAAATAAAAATTCTCATTAAGCAAAAGTAACTAAATTTTGCTTCACAAGCGAAGTTGAGCTAATTCAAAAGATTAAAAAGGCTAAAAACTTGAAGGTTTCACTGAATAACCTTTTAAAATAAAAGTGCCACTAAAAATCACCAAGCCAAAGTTCCAATCGTGCCAATAAAAATCATCAAACCAAAGTGCCACTCGTGCCACTAAAACCCAGCAAACCAAAGTGCCATGCGTGCCACTAAAAACCACCAAACAAAAGTGCCACAAAGACCACACACCGGACAGAAGATAGCCACGGGTACCGGCAGGAGGACCGAAGTACAAAAGGAAACGGGCAAACCCCCACCGAGCAAAGTGGACCTTAGGATGCTGACTGAAGTAGTGTAAGTGAAACTAAAAGTAAGAAAATTTTTTTTAAAATAAAATATAGAACATAAGCCAAAAACCTTGATTCAAAAAAAAATAATGAAAAACGTTATTAAGAATTTTTAATTTAAAAGATAAAAAACTTTTTGTTATTATTAAAGTCTGAGCCTTTAGGAAAAATAAAGCAGGATTTTCCGCAAGCCAAAGGCAAAAGTTCTGAGAATTTCTTTGAAAATAGCGGAAACATTTTTTTTGGTGTTTTTTTCATCCAAATAGTAATTAATCAACACGACTATTAGAACAAAAAGGAAGAAGGATGGCAAACCCAAACAATTTGATACGACCACAAGTGTTAGGAAACAACAACCCAAATCCCAACCCACAGCCCAATCCTATTCCTACTTTACAACCTTTTCCCGAACTAACAACACTTATCAGGAGTTTAGTAACACAGGTACTAAATACCGAAGGAACAAGTATTATACAAACCATTATAGGGACTGAAACGCAACAAACACCCATTAGCGACCAGTCGATAGACGAGAAACAATCACTCAGAAATAGATAAAATCCCTGATGTAGCGAGATCGTTGAGAGAATTCTCTGGTAAACCAGCAGAGTTTAACTCTTGGAGGAAGAGTGTTGAACGAGTTCTTCAAATTTACGAACACACGAAAGGGACCCCAAAATACTTTGGAATCCTAAGTGTAATTAGGAACAAAATCGTAGGTAGCGCTGACATAGCGCTAGAATCATACAATACTCTCTTAGATTGGAAAGCTATTTCGATGTGTCTCACGACACACTACGGAGACAAGAGAGACCTAGGTACATTGGAGTACCAAATGACTGGTCTAATCCAGGGCAGGCTGTCGATTCAAGACTTTTATCAAAAAGTTTTCTCCCATCTCTCCTTGATTCTGAATAAAATTGGTTGCATTAACGTCAGCCAGGAGTCAACTAAGCTACTTACTGAAACCTACAGAATAAAAGCCCCCGACACCTTCGTTGGAGGCCTTAACGGCGATCTCCCTCGACTACTAGGCATGAAGGAGCCTAAAAACCTCCCGGAAGCTCTTCACTTATGTTTGAAATTAGAAAATCAAAAATTTAGAAGCACACATGCTAATCACCAGAATGGATTTAGTTATTATGACTACAAACCACCTGTTCGGCCGGTGTGCGTCTAATCCTTGCGAGAGGTGGGCGCACCGGGTCGATCTCAGTGGGAATATGCGTGTGGAAATAGAGAAATAAGAAAGTAGACGAGATTTCTTGGTATAATGGATGTAATTTATTATGTGAATCTATATATAACCTGGTTACAATATTACCTGAATATATTCTTGAAAACAGTGGAGATCGTTGGCGGCAGATGCGTGCTGGTTGGCTGTTGAATTCAAAGAGGCCGGTTGTATAGCGAGCTACAACCGTTGACCCGCAAAATCCTCCGTTTTGGAGGGGAAAGGCACCCACACATCAACCCCGACATGCATATGCATGAGTGCTGACAAAAAGCACACATACACATACATGTACATGCATGCACATGCATGCGGCGGTGATGGTGTGGGTGGTTACAAATTAATTCGAGTATTGAGTATCGATTCGCAGGGTTGCATTAGGGGGATCGCAGACAGATGCGGAAAAAGTTAGGCATCCTGCCTAAACATGCCGGCCCCCTTGCGATACGCAACATCGTTTTCCGCCAATGACCTCCACTGAAACGAGAAAAATGAATAAGACTTACACACTAAACTTAATCTAAATGAGGAGTTCGTCTGACGACGCAAAATGGCCGGGAATCCTTTCCGACTTGCTTCGCATGTCACCTGAGCTAAGATGAAAAAATTAGCGGTTATGAACAGTTATCAGTGAACATTTCTTGCCATTGAATTATACATAAATATAGAAATTCAGAATGTAATATGTGTATAGTCGATGGCCAGTAAGGCTGGACGAAGAGGCCGAGGTCTCCGTTCCAGAGTGGCACCATTTTTTGTTATGGTTTGGTTTTTTTTGTCGTTCCGGATGGAGAGGCCGAGGTCTCCATTCCAGATTTGCGGTTTTTTTTTGTTGGTTGGACGAAGAGGCAGAGGTCTCCGTTCCAGACTCGAGGGTTTTGAGGTTTTTCTGGGCTGGACGAAGAGGCCGAGGTCTCCGTTCCAGCGTATAACGTGTCGTGTCGATCTCAGGTCGGCTGTGGCATTTTATGGATGTGCCAGGGCGAGTGGCCGTGAGGTTGGTTGGGTGAAGCGAAGGTGTTTTATTACAAAAACGTATATTAAAATAGATGAATAAAACCGAATTTAAAGCGAAGCGTAGGGGCCGACGAAGGTATGTATTTACTTTTGTGCGAAAGCTCATGACGAGCAGCGCAAATCGTAATTAAATTGGAACGTGTACCAACTGCCGATGCTTGCGTGCAGATTGGCGATGCGTTCTCAACGACGCGTTTTATCTGCACGTACCATTTCGAGATGGCGTGCAACCCTGTCGTGTATTTATTGGTCAGCTGACAGCTGGTATGGTGAATTTGTGGCGTGCGATATTGTGGCGTACATATATGTATTTGCTTGCCCTTAAAAAAAAAAAACTACGTCACTGGGGCAGTAGCACACTAGGCCGGTAGAAACAGTTGACTTCTTTCCATTTCGGGATTTTTTCGGTACCCGGATTGTTTTTGTACCGAGCCCTTATAATGACTGTTTGTGATGTTTGTTGTTGAAAAACAACAAGTCCTGCCCCCAGCCAGAAAACAGTACCCAAAAAACGGACAAGGTAAAAAAAGACGACAACAAATTTCTTTGTTAAAAAAAAATGTGAAATTTTTGTGCAAGGAGAGGTTTTTTTTTGTTTTGTTTCCCCCTTTTTTTTGAGTTCCTTTGTTGTGTATGACTGGTTGGTACTGCATGAGATGCCCATATGAGTGAAAAATAGAAAAAACACGTCAGTCCCGATTGTGAGGTTTTGCGATTTTCGGTACTGATTTTGTCCATTGAGTGTTCGGTATTCGCCCTTAGTTGGACAGCACTAATGAGGCTGCCGTTGTTAGGTTACGGGTTGCCATCCAGTTGTTTTCCCGTAACAGGAATTTTCCAGGATACATTAATGTAGGATTGTGGTGGATAAATTAGCCCCACCACTTTGTTATTTGCAAAAGGAGTTTCAAGCTGGTAAAGTAAAACGTAAGTATGACGGGTTCCTAACGAATTTTTAGTAATTTTTTTTTTTTCAGTGTCAAATGGAGCCAATGCAGTTTATTTTAGTGACGGTGGAGGCTGAGGACGAGGAGACCATCCAGGTGGTGGCGGATGTGCAATATGCGGAGCGGCGGAGGGGGTCCTTCATTTGTCACGCGCCGGAGGAGCTTGTGCAGCAGGCGGTGGCCGAGGGGTTGCGGCGCGTGAACCCCTGTATCCTCCGTGCTCCGCTGACCCCGATAGTAGTGAAAATGCGCGGGAACACCATTGCCTGGTATGGCCAGTTTTACGCAAGCTATGAGGGCGTATTGTGGTTCCGGCGGCCACCCCACGGTTCACCTCCGCGTGGTATGTTCAACTGCCGCGTGTGCAAACGAGCGCTATCGTCGTTTGTATGCCTAGTGGCCCACCTGAATGGGCATATGAGATTTTATCCCTATCGGTGCTGGGAGTGCCCGAAGAAGTACACTTCATCAGCGTCGCTCTCCCTACACAGAAAGCGGATTCATCACCACTAGTGTCAGTGAGATGTGAATATATTTTCTCAGTTTGAATATTAAAAAAAGAATTGACCTTTAAATGCTTTATTTTATTTATTTTAAGGGGGGCGGGTTTGTGCTGGTTTAAGGTGTCGTGTGGACCATCGTGGTCGTCCTATATAAAAGACAAGGAGTGCTTGGACATTGTCAGAGGCGTCGAGAAACGGACCATTTGGTGGTCGCGCTAGGTAACGTGGCAACTCTGCCGTTTCTCGTTTTCTTGTATGTATCATACATACATACCTACGTTGGTTGAACATTCCAGTATAGAGAATGAAGCAAAAACAAAAATGAATCGAAAGATTTATTTTACCGTTTTTCTTCAATTCATGTGAAATTTACGCGTTGCTGGACAAAAGGGTAAGTAGTCAAAAATTTTGCAATAATCTTATTTCAATAAATATTTTTTATGTTATTTCAGATTTTTAATGCATTTTCTCCTCTTTTTCAGGTGACTGGTGATGGAGATTTAGGACAGTGGATGGGTTTGGTGTGTCGTTCTCTCTTTGTATTTTTCAGGTTACCGGCATCGCAAAAGGGGTGCTCCAACTGCGGCGTCGGCCGCGCCGTCAGTTGTCACCTTGTTTGCGATGCCCATTTGCGCACTTTATTAATGAATTTTCTCTTTGCAGGTTCTGGTATGGAACATCTACAGTTTTGCGTGGTATATCTTGGTTAGGGCAACGATGTACCCAATGAAGTGACGCCAAGTAAACTAGTAACACCAAGTAAGGTACTCAAAATACCCCTCATCAGATTGCCAAATTTAGCGACAGAGATAAAACTACCAAATGGTGATTGGAAGGGTAAAGTACCCTTGCATGAAATGTCACCCACAATGCTTGCAAAGACAAATTTAACCCTTTATACTGGCGATTTAAAATAGTTCAATATAGCTGAGAGCGAACGTGGTCGTTATCGGCCTTCATATATTATGTTTAGGGGTACGGTAGATGATCGTACCAAATCCCGACTTCCCTACGATAGGGCAGTTATATTCAAGAATCGCACATTCTTCACGAATATTGAAGAAAAAAAAAATGTTAAATTGGTGGGGGCGCCGCGGACAGTCAGCTCCCAACAGGATGTTGAAATATTGCAAATTATCGATTCATTAACGCTGTTGTACATTTGTTGAGCCTACGAATGCAATTCAGTAATACCGAAGAAAAATGGGGAAAAATTTAGTGGCATAATGCAGGGGCCCTAACGTGAAATACGATCCGTGATCGAAGGCATATTTTTAAATCACAATAGATCTGCAACCGTGAGGCAGTTAAACGAAATATGTATGTAAACTATGGACAAAAATTTGATAGCCTCATTGTCATCGCTTGAGTGGAAATAGTGTTTTCGCTCCGTGATCGTAAGGGATGATACGGCCCCTACATTCCGCTATATTAACCATTCGCACATTTGTTTAAACAAAAAGGAAACTGGATGGCAAAATTAATTAAAACCAAAATGAAATTAAATGCATCCAAACGAAATTCTCAGTGACCCGAATGAAGTCGATTTCCCTTTATTTTTTGAGGTAGCTAATTGATATTCAGTATTCTGCATGTTGCTGGCTACAAAGATAATTTTTGGCTGCAGCCACAATCCTAAGCAACCAGCTTAATGCTTCAAAATGAAAATACATATAGAATTATAGCAGTTGTGATCAATTCTAGATAGATAGTTAATTTAACTGTGGATTGCCCTGCGACCATAGCTCTATTGTACACTCGCATCCTTCATAGCACCTAATCCAAACCGACTTGATGAACCCTAGCAGTTCAATTGGCTTGAGGGATTTAGTGTGGAATGCTCTGGCCATAGTGAGTCCATAGACTTAGCCCTGTGCCTTGCGATTGCGTCACATTGCAGAAGGATATGGTCCGCCGTCTCCGCTGATAAATCACAAAAAAAAAATGCACATGACATTATTGCACCATTGCTCGTTCTTGTTAGTCCTTCAACGTGTTCCATGCGGTAGAACGTAAAAAAAAACGATTTGCGTGTGAATCCCAGAGCGTTGCGTCGTTTACGAACAACACGAAAATAAGTCGAGCGAGATTTGAGGAGCTGTGCAGTGATTTATTTAGAAACACTTTGGATCCAGTGGAGAAAGCTCTTAACGATGCCAAAATGGATACAGGTCAGATACACGATATTGTGCTCGTTGGTGGTTCAACTCGCATTCCTAAAGTACAAAGCTTGCTGCAGTCCTTCTTTAATGGAAAGAGTTTGAATCCTTTTATAAATCCAGACGAAGTAGGGGCGTATGGTGCAGCAATTCAGGCAGCCATATTAAGCGGTGAGAAGAGTAGCGAAATCCAGTATGTGCTTTTAGTTGATGCGGCGCCTTTTTCATTTGGTATTGTGTTGAAACTGCTGGTGGAGTTATGACCAAATTGATTGAGCGAAATCGTCGAATTCCATGCAGACAATCGAAAACGTTCACAACTTATGCGGACAACCAACCAGATTTCATATCATTCATACAAAATATGTTAAGGCAAGTTATTGAATTTCATCTTGGCCTAAATTATGGACGTCGTTTGGCAGGGATGCTGTCTATTCGAATGGTTTACCCAATTACAGAGTTGAGGTAAGTATTTGTTTAACAGAGGAACGCTCCGGCACTTAAGCAAACAAAATTTTTCAGGTGATGTTACACACATTGGCCTTATCCGGTGTGGTAAAAGATCGGTTTGAAGAACTATGCTGCCGCTTAATGCCCTGCGTTTATTGTCAACATGTCGTGTTCTCAACAAATGGGGTCTGGATCTCCGGTATGGTTGTTGCCCTTAGTTATAGTGCTACGCAACTGGCTACAAGGCTGATGTTCATCGTGCTTTTGATGTGAGTCTATTTTAAATATGTATTTACGAATTTTACGTCGCTTTTAAATTTTAAAAGATACGCCAACCTCGAAATCTAGTTCTGTCTAACGTAGTGCGACTGGTGCTAATAATTTTGCACATACAGAAAGGTCGAGACCCAGCCCCCATCCGCCCGAAATGAAGCACAATCTGAACCTTTCCAATTTGTTTTGTAATTTGAGAAAACGCCTTAGTCACCATTGCACGCACCAAAAAAAACAAAAAAAAACTCAACCACAATTACCATTGTTATGCGAACGATTGCAGAAGTCTTCCTACCTCTTCAAAGAGCTGAAGCCAACCTTCATGGTTGCACATCCCTATAAACTCATTGAGGGCACACCTTCCGTTGCGGTGCCATGCCATTCGGTGCGGATATGTGGGTTGCAGTAAAATTTTCGAAAACTTATATGTAATAATTTTGTTTACCCCACGTAACTACCAACGCAATGGCGGCCACCGTGGTGTGATGGTAGCGTGCTCCGCCTATCATACCGTATGCCCTGGGTTCAACTCCCGGGCAAAGCAACATCAAAATTTTAGAAATAAGATTTTTCAATTAGAAGAAAATTTTTCTATGCGGTGTCGCCCCTCGGCAGTGTCTGGCAAGCGCTCCGATTGTATTTCTGCCATGAAAAGCTCTCAGTGAAAACTCATCTGCCTTGCAGATGCCGTTCGGAGTCGGCATAAAACATGTAGGTCCCGTCCGGCCAATTTGTAGGGAAAAATCAAGAGGAGCACGACGCAAATTGGAAGAGAAGCTCGGCCTTAGATCTCTTCGGAGGTTATCGCGCCTTACATTTATTTTTTTTTACGTAACTACCAAGTTCTCCAACAAACTATAATATGTATAAAATTTCTAAAGCTAGGCAACGATCAGTATCTACTTTAATGCTTCTGTAAATGGATAATACTGGTTTTTGTTCGATTATTGTTAACACGAACGCACATATTTATGAATGAAATGGTTTTCTTAAACAAATTGTGAGCGAAGGTGTGTGTTTATGCTTAAACTGACATTTACCTTAATTGGAGAAACGTTTGAAGACCTTTTGAAATTTATTCAAAAAATCAAAGTTCGAAGGTTTTTGACAACCTGTCTAAAAAAAGAATTGTTAGTTATAAAGGCTTTTGGGAGGCCACTTATAACATGCTTTCTTTTAGAAAAATTTTATGAGTTTTTATTTATTTTTTTTTGTACACAATTTGAAAACAAACATCAACGCTTTGTAAGCTTAATGTTTGTTTGAGAAAACTTTATTATATACTTCCTACATGACGTTTCCTTTGTTTTTATGAGTTATAAACTATTGAAATCCTGATTGCTAGGCCCGCTTTGGTGCTGTCGGCCCCGTGCATTTGACTGAGTGCAGATGTGTTCTGGGGCAGACCGTGGGTCTGTATTAGGGTTCTGGTATCCTCGCTCGGGGCGAGTGAATGTGGGTTGACTTTTGGAAGTTTAAAATATACAAAAGGCCGAAAGCCCTTAGACTCTGTGGCAGATCGGTTCGCCCTTCTGCGGTAGGCTTTTATGATGTCCTCGTTATGGGATAACGAGTGAATGGGATGGTTTCTGGTGTCCTCGCTCGAGCGAGTGAATTTGGGGATTTTGTTCAGGGGCCCCGGTTAGTATTGTTAAAAAGAAAAAAAATGCTTTTTGTTTGCGAGCTTTTGGGAAGCTCGGCCGTGTCTTCGTGCGTCTCGCTCCCTTTCCCCATTGCCCACTAGCAGTCAGGTGTAGGATTCCCTCCGGTAGACTCGACACGAGACCGGAGGTAGAGAAAAAAAAGAGAAGATGTAGGATCGCCTTCCGGTAGACTCGCACCATCACGAGACCGGGGGTTGATTATAATTAGGGCCTCGGGAGAGAGAGAAGCTTAGGGATAGCGGGGCATCACGGCGCGTGGTTGAACGCGTCTTTATGTCCCGCGCTCCCTTTCCCCATTGCCATCGCGTAGTACGCCTTAGGTTTCCCCTCCGGTAGACTCGCACCCTCACGAGACCGGGGGGTTGATGATAATATATGGCTCGGGAGAACCACAGGCTTAGGGATAGAGAGACACGAAGACGCGGGTTCCTTAATTTGCCTTCTATGCTATCACCAACCGTGGGCCTCTGATTGTAGGTAGCTGGGGGAAATAGAGTTTTGGTTTTTGGGTTTTGTAAGGCGGGATTTGGCCCCTTACATTTAATCCTCCTTGTCGTGGGACGGAAGGAGTACCAATTTCGTAATTGGTCTAGTGGTCTGTCCCCTGGTTGTATGAACGTCAACAACACGCACACGGTTATCAGAGCCTGGGTGTGTGTTGACGATTCTCTTCATTCTCCATTCGTTGGGTTGGAGGTTGTCCTCTTTGATAACAACTAGGTCTCCGGGTTTCAGATTAGGTTGTGGATGTTTCCACTTGTATCGTTTCTGGATCTCTGTGAGATATTCGGTTTTCCATCGCTTGCAGAAAGTATGATGGAGGGCCTTGAGTTTCTGCCACCGATTGATCATCGAGGCAGGGCTCTCACTCGCATCCGGCTCTGGCGGAGCCAGGAGATGGCTGCCAGTGAGGAAATGTCCTGGGGTGAGCGGCTCTAGGTCCGTCGGGTCATTGGACGCCGGGCTGAGCGGCCGCGAGTTCAGGCATGCCTCGATGCGGCACAGGAGGATATTTTTTTTTTTTTTGTTTTACGAGGAGGAAGCATCGAAAGCCTCATAGTCAATGTGGGACTTTAACCGCACTAAACCTCCTACCGTCTGAGTACCATTTACCCCCCGGTACTACCGTCAAGTATTCCGTCGGGAGGTAGGTTGAGCACTAAGCTCTACGTCTGTCGGGGTCACGTTGCTGTACTTAGATAGTGCCGCGGTATGGTTAACGCTGGGACTGACACGCCCTGCTTACTACCTGAATGTGCTTGACGCATACCACTTCTACGAATATTTGCAAGCCTACCTTACACACTGTGCATATAGTGCTTGTGGCATGCTTGTGCGTTCGACTACTTGTATTGTAGGGTTTTGTTTTTTCCATATGTATATATGTGTAGATAAATTATATATGTATAAATAGAAATTTTTTTTTTTTTTGAATTTTTTTTTTTTTGTTTTTTTTTCCACAATACGTAACGGGGCTTTCCTCGTACTTCCACCGGTTGGAGAGGTCTTCTCTCCAATCCGAGTATAAACTCTGATTACATGTGAGACGTTTACCCTCATACTCGTTGTTTCTACGGTTGGAGAGGCCTTGTCTCCAATCCGTAGGTTTGTCGTTGCGTGTATGCTGACTGCTTTTGGTCGCACGGTTGAAGAGGCAGTGTCTCCAATCCGTGCTTTATTCCTTCACCTGGGGCAGTATTCGAACGGTGGAAGAGGCCTTGTCTCCAATCCGTCGCCTGGTTTGCTATTACATTTACCTACATATATTACAGGAGGGTATGGAATTCCTCGAAGGTGAATTTGTGTGGTGAGGCTATCTTTTTGAAATGGCTTTTGAAGCTTTTCACTCCAGCCTCCCACAGCCCTCCCATATGGGGAGCGCCCGCAGAGATGAAATGCCAAGTGAGTGATTGGTGGCTGTACTTCGAGACAGCATTGTCTCGGGCTTGTGAAATGAAAGTTTTGAATTCCGATCGTAGGGATCGTGAAGCTCCGACAAAGTTTGTACCGTTGTCGGAGTAGACGTTTTTGGGACATCCGCGTCTAGATATAAAACGGGCAAAAGCCGCAAGATATGATGGGGTGCTGAGGTCAGTAGTGGCCTCCAGATGAATCGCTCGTGTGGAAAAACACACGAAAAGGCAGACATAGCCTTTGGATAGTCGACACCCTCTGCCGCGGTAACTTTTAATGTCGAAGGGTTCGGCGAAGTCGACTCCAGTATTCGTGAATGCACGGCTGAATGTCGAGCGTTCCCGAGGGAGAATACCCATAAGTTGGGTCTGAGCACGCTTTCGGTGTATCGTGCAAACTTTGCAATTATGAATGGTTGCCCTAATCATGGTTTGATGTTAGGTATCCAGTATTGGGTGCGTATCAGACGCAACATGAGTTGGTTTTCCCCATGCAGACTTTGTTGATGAAACATTAGGAATGTCAGACGGGATAACCGGCAGTTGTATGGGAGGAGGGTTGGGTGGCGTTCATTAAAAGCTAAGTCCTTTGACGCCCCGAGTCGCCCTCCTACCCGAATGATGCCATGTTGGTCTAGATAGGGATTATGTGAGAGTATTGCATTCTTCCCTGCAATTGGTTTTCCGGCCTTTAGATCACTATATTCGGAACTATAGTGTTGTTTCTGATAGATTTTAATTAAGTGTTGGGTTACTGATTTGATCTCATCAGGAGAGATTAAAGTTGGCTCGACCTGAAATGATTTTTTTGTTTTGGGGTGAGTTCTTCGGTAGAACCTCATTACGTATGAGAGTACCCGTAAAGCCCTAGGTAGGTCTGAAAAGCGGTGAAGAACATCGATAGTATTTATTGTTGTTGTTGCCCAGGTCTTCGCCCTCTTTTCCTCTACGGAGGTGATGTAGCCACTTTCTTGTGCTGGCCATTGGGAAGTGTCTTCTTGCAGCCAAGAAGGTCCCTGCCACCACAACGAATTGTTGACCAATTCAGACGCAGGTAATCCTCTGCTACCTAAATCTGCTGGGTTAGATTCTGAGTTTACATGCAACCAGTCCTTATTTCCGACCATGTCGATGATCTTGGTGATCCGATGTGCGACGAAAGTGGACCAAGAACAGGGCGGTTTCCTTATCCATGCGAGGACGATAGTTGAATCCGTCCAAAGGTGCACTTTCACTGGTCCCAACTTGAGGTTCCTGAAAATTGATTCGGTGATTTCCGCTAACAGCACGGCTCCGCAAAGTTCCAAACGTGGAAGCGAAAGAGTTTTCACTGGGGCTACTCGGGTTTTGGCTAGAAGCAGGTTCGTGCAGACATTATAATCCGTTTTGACGCGCATGTAAATGGCTGCTCCATAAGCCTTCTCGGATGCGTCACAAAATCCATGGATCTCGATGTCGGTTCCTGGTGAAAAGTTGATCCATCTAGGTATCCGGATTTTATCGATTTCATGGTATTGGTCGGTGAAGGTTTTCCATCGTTCCAGCGTACTGGTAGATACTGGTTCGTCCCAAGCGGTGCCTTCCAACCAAATACTCTGCATGAGTATTTTTGCCACAATGACCATTGGTGCCAGCCATCCCAAGGGATCGAAAAGTTTGGCGATTGCTGATAGTATCACTCTCTTCGTAATGTTTTCCGGGTTGTCCAGCGTCCCTCCTTTAAAATAAAATAAATCGGAGATGGCATTCCATCGAATGCCTAACGCTTTAACTGAACTGGTATCTTCGAATGCCAGGAAGTTTTCATTGAGCAGGTCTGCTTTGGGGATGTCCCTTATAATGTCCTCTGAATTGGATGTCCATTTGCGAAGTGGAAAGCCCGCTGAGTGTAGGACTTGACGAATTTCATCTCTGGCTTTAATAGTCGATGTGATCGTATGTCCACCCGCTAACACGTCATCTACATACATGTATTCTCGTAGTATGTTAGCCGCTGTAGGGTGTGAGTTTGACACGTCGTCTGCCAGTTGTAGGAGCGTTCTTATCGCGAGATATGGAGCACAATTCACTCCGAAGGTAATCGTCTTTAATTCATAAAGACTAATAGGGTCATTCGGGGACGTGCGATGCACAATACGTTGAAATTTGGTGTGCTTATCGTTCACCCAAATTTGACGATACATTTTTTCGATGTCGCTATTGAAGACAAAACGGTATAGTCTCCATCGTAATATAAGGATGGGTAGATCGGCTTGTAGAACTGGACCCGGGAGGAGAATATCGTTTAAGCTATTACCGTTGGTCGTAGGGCTCGAGGCGTTAAATACTACGCGTACCTTGGTGGTTGTACTTTCTGCTTTTACAACGGTGTGGTGGGGTAGGAAGTAATGATCCGAATCGTCGGATGGGATATTCTCTTTCAATTTTCTCATATGTCCGAGCGTTTCATATTCTGACAACACTCGAACATATTCCTTACCTAAATCTGGGTTTTTTATTAGCCGCCCTCATTCCGGAAGAATTGAGAGCATGCACGCTTCAGGGATGGTCCTAAGTTAATATTTTTAGGGTAATCCTGCCGGAATGGTAGTGACACGGTGTACCTTCCATTCTCACTTCGCTGCGTTGTTTCTTTAAATAGTTGTTCGCAGTACCTTTCATCTTCATTTAATATTTTATTTTTGGGTACATTTTCTACCTCCCAGAAAGCGTTGAGTTGGTTGTCTAACGCAACCTCGTTGTAGAAAGACATAATGCTCTTCGTTGGATTCGGTGATTCGATACGACCGGTTAGTATCCAACCGAGCACTGCCTCTTGGGCTAAGAGTGTGTTTGGCACATTCTTTTTTATACCGCTCATTATAATTTGGGGATATATGTCTCCGCCAAGTATGAGGTCTACGTCTTCGTTGACGTAGAACCTCTTGTCTGCCAAAACCAAGTCTGGGAATGCCTGCATAGTCATTGCGTTGATATGGCAGGATGGAAGATTCCCAGTGAGTTTCGTTAGAACTAGTACGGGTGTAGTCAGGCTGAAGCAGGGATCCACTGGTGAACGTAGTTCGATGTTGGATGCTTCTTTCACCTGAGCTGACACCGCATTTGTGATGCCTGAAACATGGGCATGCATTTTCCTCGCTGGCAAATTGATTCTGCGTTTCAGTCTTTCAGTTATAAAGGAACATTCAGAACCAGAATCAATTAGTGCCCGCGCGGAGAAGTCGGTACCATTATGGTGAATGTGTACGCGAGCAGTTCCTAATAGCACGCCTGTGCTGGAATTGGCACGGCAGGATTTGACATTCTGATTCGCAGAGGAAGGTGGTTGTCCCGATTCCTGAATTTTCCTTGCCTGTGCCGAAGTTGATGGGGCATTATGCGCATCTTTGAAGGGATTTCGTACCGCCGGTTGCTGAAGTGTGTCCGCATGCAGGAGCGTGTGGTGACGAGAGTGGCATTTGGAACAGTGGTATGAACTGGTGCACCTCGTCACTGTGTGTCCAGGGATAAACAATTCAGGCAGCCATTTGTGGATTTGACGAATTTAATCCTTTCTACTGGGTTTAAATCGCAAAAACGTGAACAGCTGCGTAATCTGTGCTCCGTAGATTTGCACATTTTACACATTGATTTTGTTGTTTGCTTGGTTACTTTGGTTTGAAAAGCACCAAGTCTTTTTGTAGGGTTTTCCGTCGACTGGCGCAACGTGTTTGATTTTTGCACTTTAGAAGTGGCATTCCCTGTAAAACCAGACACGGTTTCAAGTGTCTGGAAACGATTTGACAAGAATTTGTCCATATCCTCCCACTTGGATATGTCCGTCTTGTGATCAATGCTCTGCTCCCATAGAGCCAACGTATTTTCAGGTAATTTTGTCGAACATAAATAGGTAATAATCGCATCCCAATTTGAAACATCGATCTGATGTGTTTTTAAAGATGCCAAGCAATTATTATGTCGCGCTGTAAGGATTTGATAGAGCTGCCGCACTCGCTATCTATCTTTTTTAGATTAAACAAAATTTGTAGTTGTGAGTTTACGAGAATCCGCTTATTCTCGTATCTCTCACATAGGTTTTTCCAGGCTGTTTCGAAGCCTTCATTTGTCAAGGGACATTTCTTGACGATGTCTTTTGCCTCACCTTGAGTTTTCTGATTGAGGTGGAACAACTTTTCTACCGGGCTTAGGCGACTGTTGTTTTTGTATATGGCCGTGAACAGGTCACGAAACGTTGGCCAAGATAGGTAGTCGCCCTCGAACACCTCAGTATCAGAAGCTGGCAGGCGGATACTGTGTTCGGGCGCGTGTTCTCCCTCAGGTTTGACTGCCCTATCTTTTTCCTCCTTCAATTTGGCTTGAAGTTCAGCCATGTTCGACATGCATCGCAAGAATACGGCATATGCCGCTTTATGCTTGATCTTGACCGCTGCAATTTTCTTTGCGTCGAGCGTGTCAGAGCCTAGCAACTCTTCTAGGGCGTTCTCTGCTTTTTACCACTTAGCTTGCAACTCTTTTTGCTGTATTGCAAGAGTGTGTACAGTGTGCAGAGCCGCATTGATATCATTAAAATCGGCCTCGAATTCGATTATTCGATCGGCCAATCTAATGTAGGAGTCCATGTTCATGGTTGAAAAGTGGAGAGCGAATTAACCAAGGGATATAAAACTTGAAAACCTGAGCGAATCACCCAACCAACAACTATTAAATTACGCAGAATTGATTATTACTTTTAATTTGTTTATTTTTGTCTGACTTTGCAGATTATTTGTGCTGTAAAGCAGGGAGCAGGGGGAAGCGACACCAATGTCTTTTGTGTAAATAAAGGGGGCCACTCGCCACTTCCAAAATAGATTGTATTGTATAATATGTGCGCGCTGGAATGAACTCGATGAAAAGTGTAAAAACGTGTACTAAATCTTGTGCGAAAATTTATTAAGAAACTAGTGAAATTAAAGTGATGCAAAAAGAAAATTTAAATCGAATGGCGTGAAATTTTCTGTGAAAGTGAGGTTATGTGTACCTCTTCCTTGTGCTGTGTCCGGAGAGCCTTACCGCTGGTGGGGGGACAGGCCAGATAGTCACAAGGAATTAAAAACGTTAATATTACGCGTTTGGACTTCTCCTTCTTATCGTCACTAATTTTTTTACACTTTTCGCACTTAATACCAAATCGCTACGCGTGTGGCACTGAGAATATTTATTTTTTAGACTGTTTTATTTATTTTTTTTTTTTTTATAACCTAAAAAATTATGGCAAGAAATATTGCACTTACTTTGTGGCTGTTTGCTGTTCTGGTGCTTATGTGGCAAGTAGCTTGTGTGCTGCAGTGACTTTCGCTGGCTGTCGCTTGCTTAGTATTTTGCACGCTGGTATTAAATAATATACTTTTGTGGTTGTGGCAAAAATTCTGCGGCTCACTTTTTATGTTAGGAATTCTGAAGTGTGTGCGGTCTTGTGATGTGGACTGTATATAGGTACTGTATTCCAAATTCCTGGTGAAGAAGGACCAAATGTTCGGCCGGTGTGCGTCTAATCCTTGCGAGAGGTGGGCGCACCGGGTCGATCTCAGTGGGAATATGCGTGTGGAAATAGAGAAATAAGAAATTAGATGAGATTTCTCGTTATAATGGATGTAATTTATTATGTGAATATATATAACCTGGTTACAATATTACCTGAATATATTCTTTAAAACAGTGGAGATCGTTGGCGGCAGATGCGTGCTGGTTGGCTGTTGAAATCAAAGAGGCCGGTTGTATAGCGAGCTACAACCGTTGACCCGCAAAATCCTCCGTTTTGGAGGGAAAAGGCACCCACACATCAACCCCGACATGCATATGCATGAGTGCTGACAAAAAGCACACATACACGTACATGTACATGCATGCACATGCATGTGGCGGTGATGGTGTGGGTGGTTACAAATTAATTCGAGTATCGAGTATCGATTCGCAGGGTTGCATTGGGGGGATCGGAGACAGATGCGGAAAAAGTTAGGCATCCTGCCTAAACACCACCTCTACCACGTCGAAACTTTACCTACAAACCACACCAATTTCATCCAGAACTAGTGTACTTACCTCGACCTCAACAACAAATACGAGAAAAGTAATTACAAGACTGATACAAGGATTCGTAAACCCGAAACAACACCAACAAGGGTTGAAAAACGCCCCAAGATCATATCAGCACTTACAAGGATACAATCCAGGATATTACAATCCACAGCCAAATTTGCATCATAACCCACCTCCTAGGTCGACAGCACTGAAACCGCAACCTAAGCCGGAACCAATGGAAATCGATCCGAGCTTCAGGACAAATGCCGTGAACTATTCCAATAGAGCTGACCTGAAGTATGCTGGTAAAAGGCAAGGCAACTCGAACCTTACCAATCCACCCTTAAAGCATCAAAGGAATTACCACGTAACCACTACCCCAGAAGAAGTTAACAATTCACCAGACACTCACCCAAACAGCAGCTACGATCAATACAATGCTGATATCCCTGAATATCAGGATAACCCCCAATACCATCCGCACAACTACGAGAGCAAAGATTTTACAGATATCCATTTTTTGGAATAAGAAACTCTTCGTTGCCTTACTTTAGCTGCAGGACGAAGAGTGGAGAAATCTTAAACATTTTAGTAGATACAGGATCAAAAAAAAAAAATTACATTCAGCCTCAATTAGTGAAAGGAAAATTCAAAATGACAGCAATTTTTTAGCAAACTCAGTAGGAGGACAAATAGAAATAACCCATCACACATATGTCAACCTTTTCAATTAGCGAAACGTTAATTTAAAGTTCTACCTCCTTCCCTCCCTCGTCTCCTTTCACACGATACTCGGAAATGATAGCCTGAAAGAATTAGCAGCAGTTATTCACACAAAAGAAAGTTTCATGACCATAAATAATTCAATTAAAATACAACTTAAACAGCTTATTTCACAGGATGTCAACCATATCAACATCCGAAACGAACACATGAACAATTTTCAAAAACAAGTAATGAATTCCTTAGTTAGTAAAAATATTGACCTCTTATCTGACCCCAATGAAAAGTTAACTTATACCACCAAAGTCGTTGCCACCATTTGGACGAACTCGAACGTACCAGTCTAAACGAAATACAGGGGTAGTATTTCCCATGTCCTTAAAAGGAGAAGTCGAAAAACAAATACAGAAATTGTTAGACGACGAAATCATAAGACCTTCACGGTCTCCATATAACTCGCCCATATGGATTGTACCAAAAAACAGAATGCTTCTCTGGAAAAAAAAAATACAGACTAGTAATAGACTATTGGAAACTCAATGCCATAACGATAGCTGATCGTTATCCAATACCCGACATCAATGAAGTTTTAGCACAACTAGGTAAAAATACCTTCTTTTCAATAATAGACCTGAAAAGCGGTTTCCACCAGATTCCATTGAAAGAATCTGATATTGAGAAACCTGCTTTTTCAGTTAAAAACGGAAAATATGAATTTACGCGATTGCCTTTTGGACTCAAAAATGCTCCTGCCATTTTTCAAATGACGTTGGATGACATTTTAAGGAAACATATTGGAAAAATTTGCTATGTTTATATCGATGATATAATCATATTCATCAAAGACGAAAAAATACATGCCAATAATATCCATGAAGTCTTTGAAACCCTACAGGGAGCAAACATGAAAGTACAGATAGACAAGTGCGAATTCTTTAAACCCGAAATAGAATTTTTGGGATTTCTGGTCTCATCTAAGGGAACCACTACAAACCCCACTAAAGTTCAGGCAATAGTTGACTTTCCATACCCACTCACACTGAAAGACTTAAGATCTATCCTAGGGCTCTCCGGTACTACAGACAATTTATCAAAGACTATCCTAAAATAGCCAAACCTCTCACTAGTCTTCGTAGAGGATAAGATGGAAGAGTATCGAAAAATCACTCAAAAAATAAACTCATTCAATCAGACTTAACCAAATCAAAAATGCATTAATTTTAAGAGCAGTAATACTGACCTATCCCAACTATCAAAAAGAATTCCATCTAACAACAGACGCCTCGAAACACGCCATTGGTGCAGTGTTAGAACAGGACGGTAAGCCGATTACGTTTATTTCAAGGACGCTAACAAAGACGGAGGAAAACTACGCCACTAACGAAAAGGAAATTCTGGGAATAATATGATCACTTAAATCCTTACGAAATTATCTTTACGGCACAGCCAAATCAAAATATTCACGGACCACCAACGCTCTAAGTAATAAAACCGACAACACAAGACTGAAAAGATGGAAATCAATTTTGGAGGAATACGACCACGAACTTAAATACAAACCAGGTAAAACTAACATTGTAGCCGACACCTTCTCCCGACCTCCTGAAATTAATTCAGTAACCATTGCCACCCATTCGGATGATAGTTCAGGACAAAACCTAATACCAGCAACAGAAGCTCCAATCAACGTATTTAAAAAGCAAATTTGATTACTTGTTGGACAACAAAAATCTTATAATTTCAAAATCCCCTTTCCAACATATCATAGACATACAATCACTCAACCACATTACGCCACCGAAGATCTTAGATATTTGTTACAACGATATTTAAACCCGTCTGTAATCAACGGCTTATTTACCTCAGAGGAGATAATGGGCCAAATTCAGAAGTTATACCCCATACATTTTAACACATTCAAAATTAGATTCGACCAATCGCAAGTAGAGGACTTACAAACGGACGAACAACAAGAACGACAAATTTTGATTGAACACAAAAGAGCCCATAGGAATGCAATAGAAAATAAAAAACAAATTATAGGAAAATTTTACTTCCCCAAAATGCAGGTTAAAATAAACAAACTAGTCAAACAGTGCAGAATCTGTTCCGAAAACAAATACGATAGAAATCCAAACAAACCCGAAATAAAGTCAACTCCAATTCCCGAATATCCAGGGCAAATCATCCATATAGACATATTTATAGCCGAAAAAAAATTGGTGCTAACCGCTATAGACAAGTATTCAAAGTACGCCCAAGCAAGAGTAATTAAATCTAGATCAACGGAAGACATACGCGAGCCTTTACGACAAATCCTTTTCACATTTGGATTACCCCAAACAATAGTCATAGACAATGAAAAGTCACTTAACTCCCATTCGATAACTTTCATGCTAGAAGATAAGTTGAGAATTAAAATCTACAAAACCCCACCACACACAAGCAAAGCCAATGGACAGGTCGAACGTTTCCATTCAACCCTTGCAGAAATATTAAGGTGTTTAAAAGCCGAAAACATAGACAGGACCTATGAAGAATTACTCGACAGAGCCATTTACGAATACAATTCTCAATTCACTCAACAACTGGACAGAAACCTATAGAAAACTTTTTCGGACGTAGAATTCACATTAAACCTGAACAATACGAAGCAGCAAGACGAAATAACATAGACTGAAAGATACACAGGAAAAATATCTGCAATACCATAACAAAAATAGGACACCCTGTAAGGACTATATCCCAGGTCAGACCATCTACATTAAAATCAATAAACGATACGGTACCAAACTAACCGCCCGCTATAAAAAAGAGATAGTTAAGGAAAACAAGACAGCAACGGTCATAACAGAATCGGGCAAATTGCTTCATAAGAGCCTAATAAAACAAAAGTAAAAACAAAAAATCAAAAAATTGTTTCACAAAAAAAAAAATTTGAAAACATTTTGAAAATAAAGGGAAAAAGGGAAAGAGAAAAATCAAAAAAAAATTTTAAATTTTTCTCATTTTTTTCTTTTCTCCTTTTTAATCAACTTGCATCTAAGTTAGTATTGGACTTTTAAGTTTTCTCTTTCGAAAAAAGAAAAGCATTTTTTTTTTCGGAATAAAGAAGAGGAAAACTAAAAATCGAAATTCGAAAAATTTACGAGTAGGTATGACCTAAAAGGTTATAGGAATTAGGCATAAATAGGAGACAAAATTTGAACAATTAAAATAAATTGCATATTATTCCAATTAATTTTATTATTAAATTTTTAGACTGATCGCGATGGTCGTACCAATAATCGCGAACGTCCAGATATTGGACTACTCGTCATCTCACCTTGTAACAATAGACTGCGGACCAGCGAAATTACAAATAGGAAACTTTAAAATCATACATATTATAGAACTACAAGACTATGACGATACTATAAATCACTTAGAGACAGCAATCAATGAACAGCTACCAAACCATCCCCTAAAGCCAATCCTCATATCACTTGTCAAACAATCGAAAATTTATCTAGATAGAATTAGGGTAGTCAAACATAGCAATAAAAGATCATTAGACTTCATAGGTTCAGCGTGGAAATTGATAGCTGGAAATCCAGACCACAGCGACTTCGAAATCCTCACCGAAAAAATTAATAATGTTTTAGAAAATAATAATAGGCAAGTTGTCATAAATAAATTAAGCTACGAAAAAATAAATGAAGTCATTGAAAATATTAATAAAATATCAAACATAGTGAAGGAAGAGAAAGAAATAGATAATGAAATTGTATTACAAATAAAATTCAAGTTAGAAATTTTGAAGGAAGATCTTATTAATATAGCTTATGCCATTCACTGGACAAAATCAAATATAGTCAACTCATACATTTTATCCAATAAGGAAATGGATATAACGAAAAGCTTTTTAGAAAATGAAAATATACCTTTTATAAATCTAAACGAAGCACTAGAGTTTGCAGAAATAAAAATTGCTTCAAATAAATAAAGTCATATTTACGTTATAAATTTACCTACAACAGAAAAAATCGACTGTAGAGCTTTAGAACAAAGACCGACAAAAATAGGAGAAAGCATTAATAAAATAGAGTTTAAGTAAATTTTAACATGTGAAAATAAAATTTATGGAAAACAGAAAATTGTAAATCATATATGAATTTGTCAATTTGTTCAAGAGATATTGTAAAAGATATTACGGATGGCACGTGTATAGTACACCTGCTAAAAAGTAAAATAAATAATTGTACTAAAATAAATAACAAACATGTAAAATCAGTAGAAGTCATTTCAGATGACATAATTTTTCTAAATAAGTTTAATGGTAATGTAAAATATGAAAATGAAAGTAGAGAACTTCAAGGTTCATATTTAATTAAACATGTCAACACAAGTATAGAAATAAATAACAAAATATATTTTTCAAAAGAAATAAGGATAAGGAACCCCTTGCCGGCTATATTACAGCCAAGGGCAACAAATAATAAAATGGAAGAAATGTTATCTCTAGACTTAATTAAGGAAATACAATTAAATGAAGTAAAAGAAATATCAATTTTAAGAGAGAAAAACACTATATCAGTTTACACAATTTCTATAATAATTATTGTATTCACAATTTTAATGAAATTACTAAAAAAATTTAATAGAAATAAAGTTCAAATATCAAATCAGAGCACAATTGAGGTAGGGATTGAAGACCTGCCTAAATTTTACGTAAACTCATCGATCGAGGACGCTCGAGTTTAAGGGCGGAGGAGTTAGCACATAATAAATTCACTTACCTTTTTGGCTACATTTTTGCCTACCTTTCAAAAAGCTTTTTAATTCTTTTGTGGTTCCCACAGTAAATGAAATTCCAATTAATTTTGAAGTAATAATAAACCTTATTAATATTTTGCACTTCCTTTTTTGCAATCAATAAATAAAAATTCTCATTAAGCAAAAGTAACTAAATTTTGCTTCAAAAGCGAAGTTAAGCTAATTCAAAGAATTAGCACAACAAGCCACTGCACGCGCATCCGCTACAAAGCTGTTGCTTGCGCTAAAGTGCTGACTTATATATATATATAATAATAAACCTTATTAATATTTTGCACTTCCTTTTTTGCAATCAATAAATAAAAATTCTCATTAAGCAAAAGTAACTAAATTTTGCTTCAAAAGCGAAGTTGAGCTAATTCAAAGAATTAGCACAACAAGCCACTGCACGCGCATCCGCTACAAAGCTGTTGCTTGCGCTAAAGTGCTGACTTAGAGTCTAGCACACCCCAGCACAAGCAACAACCAATACTTGCATGCCTTTGTTGTGGTAACGCGGTAGCGAATTATTTGATTTAATATCACAATTTTACAAAGTAAGTCTTCAGTCTGCATCTTATCGTGTCCGGGTGTGGTTTAAAAATAACAAACAATATAATTTGCATATACGTAACCACACACATTCAAGTCATAGCGACCTTAATAAATTTTCTCAAACCCGGCATGAGTTTAACAACTTAGGGAGATGCCGACATACAACGCACATATCCGTTTACATTTGGCAACGCTAATTGTCACATTGACCAACACAATTATCGATCAGCCTGACGGATCGACATTGTCGGTTTGTCAATGTGATTGCCAAAATATTTTTGTTACATTATTTCTATAATTAGGTCGAAGTAATAATTGCGGACTTTACATACATTTTTTATTTTGTAAGTATTAGTGTAAACCCGCATTACTCATGTAAGAATTTTTTTATAAAAGAGAAAGTATTTCTAAATAAAAATCAATGATATTCCAGACGCTAGCCACTGCGCGTTCTTCGCTTATTAAATTAAATTAAACAGCGCAGAAAAATTATAGCATTACAGAACTTGAATGCTATGCCGGTATCGTTCGCCATCATAACTGATCATGCCAGCCTCAAATGGCTCATGAATCGGAAAGATCTTTCTGGGAGTCTGGCAAGGTGTGTTTTGAAGCTCCAGGGTTATGATTTCGATGCCCAACATCGAAAAGATGTACAAAACGGCACAATCTCACGAATGCACATGGACGAAATACAGACGAACGATCGAGCCATAAACATTTGTCTCGAGTCACCTTGCTTCGAGTCGGAGGAGTATACAGAGTTGAAAAATATGGTGACTGAGAACAAGGACAGGTTACCAGACGTATGCATTTCGGGCGGTTACGTTTATAAACAGACGCAATTCGACAGGGGGACGATCTTCTTGCGGACCAGACCTTAAAGTTCTGGGTTCCTTAGGGGCTGCGACCGGGGTAGGTAGAGTCGTCTCACGGCGCACCGTCCGCTGGTCATGGTGGTATCCATAAAACGTTATCCCGACTACGGCAAAAAAATTACTGGGCTGGTATGTTTTCGGATGTCTACTTCTATGTTAAAGATTGTGAAATTTTTAGAACCAATAAGACACAAAACGTTTTCAAGCAACCCATGATGGGTAAACAAAAGCTCACAGGGCAAAAATTAAAACGTTTTTTTTTATTGATTTTATGGGTCCTTATCCTCATATTTGTGATGGCAATGTACGTCTTTGTTTGTTTAGATAATTTTTCAATGTTTGTGTTTTTAAAACCGACGAGAAAGGCCAGTTCAGCAGAAGTCATTAAGTTTTTGGAGAGAGATTTGTTTCACGTATTCGGCGTGCCCGAATATGTCCATTCGGACAACGGAAAACAGTTTGTGTCTGAGATGTTCAACAGCTTTTTGGAGAAATATGGTACAAAACACATAAAAACTGCATTTTATTCGCCACAGGGTAACGCCGCGGGGAGGGTAAATAGGTATGCGTCAGCGGCGCACCATTTGCACTCCGCAGCGTTACACATTCTGCAATCAACATGTCGCCTTGTTTTGCCACTTTCGGTATACCTACGGTACAGCATGCTGCATCATACGAGCTATACCGAAAGCTGGCGGCGGTTAAGGATGTTGATTATGAAATAGAAGCATCCAGCGATAGAATGCAGAACCAAGATCATGTAAGAGCTGAAGTTGGCCCACGAAAAGAGTAAAAACATATATAACACTAGGAGTAGGGATGTCACGTTCAAAATAAGACAAGTGGTATATCGACGAAACTTTAAACAAAGTTCCCAAGTCGAAAACTATAATGCCAAGTTAGCATCTAAACAAATCCAATGCGTTATCTTAAAATCAATAGGAAATTCGATGTATGAACTTGGCGATAGTAGCGGGAAAAAGATCGGACGTATTTTATTTATTAACTTATGGACGTATGTGATTATTTTATTAAATTATTTTTATCTTTCTTGAATTTTTATTTATGTGATAATTTTTGCATTTATTTAATGTTGTTATTTATTTATTTTACATTTATTTTGGTATCTACTTGACATATTATCTGTGATATTTTATTCTATTTAATATTTTTATTTCATCATTTTTTGTTACCAGTGATATTTTATTTTATAATTTTTTTTATTTTTATTAGTTTTATTATCTGTGATATTTTATTTGTTATTAGATACGTAGAGCAGTAACTGTGATATAGGTTTAAGTAGTTTCAGAAGTAGCATTAGCTAAGTGATCCAGTTTGTAGGTAAACAGTAATATAGAATCGGAAAGAAGATTAGGCCCGGCATTGAGTCGTGGGTCGCGGCCACACGTTGGACGGGAAACGGGATGTTGCAGGCTGAGTTTGAATTTTTTTTACGCACACGCTCCATAGTCCAGGCACCATCGGCGGTTGCGAGCCTGTAACGACAGCTTGTCTTCATACTGGCTTGAATGAATGGCAGCGCGTATATGTGTATACGTGTGATGTGTCCAGGTTCGTGTGTTGGACGCAATGTTGCAACGACTGTCGCCACAGCACAATGTTGCTTATGGCGTAGCAATATGGCAGTCAAGACACGAACTAAATGTGTCTTTGTAGGTGTTAGATTGTGTAAGCGTTTAGGTGTATGAGGTATGAATGTGTGGATGGTTAAATGAAAATACGGGAAAGCCGAAAAGTGGTTTTGCACGTATAGGTAAAAATTTTCTGTCCTAAGTAACGTTCTCTGCCACGGCGGCAGCTGTAAAAGGGCACAACGTTAGGCAACGGGCAAAGTATTATTTTAACAGTTCCCAGTGTGAGTGAGTACCGTGTAATGATAACTTTGTTCCCCGAGAACTGTCTAAAGTTATACGTTTGTTGAGCGCGCTTTTAGTCCGGTGAAAAAATAAATAAAATAAATAAAATCCAGTCAAAATTGTATTCAGTGCTGTGCGCGCCGAACAGTTTTCGCGAAACGTGAAAGGCAGAACAGGATAAAGGCCAGGGATATCCGGCCAACCAGCAAGCGGTTTACGAGGCAAGACAGCAGCAGATTTTCCAGGTAAGTCTAATGAATTTCTTTGCCCGTGATTTTTTTATCTCCCTCCAACTTGGCTTGCCCACTGGGAAGCTGGCTTCTATATAGCCAGCTTTCCAAGCAAGCCTAAAGCAAATTTGCATGCATGTATGCACGCCTTCATACAGACATATGTATGTCGATGAGTATATATATTATTAACGCTAGAAATTCTGCAAGATTAACGTTTTTTGTATCTTAACAGGGCACTCCCTGCTGGAAAACACGGACACTCATTGAAAATCTCGGTTTCCGGCCTAAAGGCTAAATTGGCGACATACCGCCCAACACCAAATACATCATCTTTTTGATATTGGTAGCGCAACGCCTACAAAAACACCACTATTTGCTTCCACAAACAACCAGTTTCAACGACAACTACATACATCACCTTTTTATATTGGTGGCACAACACCTGCCACAACAACTACCATTGGCTTTCACCAAGAACTACACCATTTTCGACAAAAACAATTGCGACGCATATTCACTGCTGGTAACTACAACTTCCACCTGTGACACAGGCAGCGGAAAAGATAACACTCTTTTCTATTGGCGGCCTTACATTTTTGTATCCGCGACAACAACCACCATTACTAACTTTTATACAGGCCAGCAAAAACTACCACAACAACTACAATATTTGGTTATAACATTGGAAAAAAAGGTGCCTCCGACACTGAAATAACTACAGCATCACCACTGCGTCAGCCCCCAGATTTAATAACGACAACTCTAAATTTTTGATTGCAGTACAGCGATTGGAAGCAATACCGGGAGGAGCGACAGAATGCCCGAGGTTAACTTTTCTCTTTGTTACATTTTTATCATACTATTATTGTTACCTTTCTTTTTTTGCACATACATAATTATTGTAACCTTTCCTTTTTGCGCATACTGATACTTAGAAGGCGAATTAAGACTTAGACAAAAGGGTATAGGTAACCATTAAAAACATCAAATTAGCGAGTGGAGTCCTTTTTTTCTATTTATACTATGTTCAAACAGAAAAATAAATTGAGGAAATTTCGATTTGAATTGAGTGCTGTTCATACAACTCGATTTAGCTTACACAATAGTAATTTGATAGCTGGTTGGCTCATCTCTACAGCAAGAACATACCTTTGTTCAGACTGTCAAAATGAACACGCACATTATTAGGCGAATGAAATGGAATGAAAACACAAAACTTTGAAATTTTTGTGTGTTGTAAGAAAATGTGTTCAAGGTTTTGGTTTCATTTTGAGTTTGCCATCTTCTTTTGACAATCCCTACTCCAGTGAAATGAAAGACATAAAATCAGCTGATGAGATGAGCCAACCACATAGTTCAGCCATGCGTAACTGACGTTAATATATACTCAATAAACACACTTTACAATGTTGCATTTGCAGTTTGAAACAATTTATTACGCAATTGTTTTTAAATTCGCAATTTATTATTACAATTTATTATATGACAAATTGCGTAATAAATTGCCCAAATAGTATAAATTGCCAATTTGGTGTGTGTTTGAACCTAGTATTAGGAAATTAGATAATTATTTGACTACGTGGCGGGTTTGGAGGAGTTGTGCCGGCTTCTCTTAAAGGGGATATAACCAAATACAGTTTTTCCTTTTATTAACCCTTTTTTATTTTTCGCAAATTTCTGTTTCTCTTCCATTGGAAAGAATTCTTGCATATTTAGTGCGTTTTGCCTCCTTTTTTCTCGTTTTTTTTTGCAAAATTTCGTTTTTTATTTTGTTTTATTTCAACATACCCCCAACACATTCGTATAACAACCCATGCGTTTCCTTTAAATTTTCTTTAATTAAATATTTTTTTATTAGACACTGCCGTTTCCTTTTTATAACTTTCATGAAAATGATTATACCTTTCATGAAAATGAAATGGTATATTAATTTCGTCACAAAACCCAAAAATGTAAGTCCTTAAAGGAAAATAGATAGACCCACCATTAAGTATACCGAAATAATCAGGATGACGAGCTGAGTTGAATTAGCCATGTCCGACTGTCCGTCTGTCCGTCTTTCTGTTTGTATGCAAACTAGTCCCTCAATTTTTTAGATGTCTTGATAAAATTTGGTGAGCGGGTGTATTTGGATGTCCGATTAGACATTTGTGGGAACCAGATCGGACCACTATAGCATATATCCTCCATACAGCCGATTTTTCAGAAAAAGAGAATTTTTGCCATATCTTCCTCAATTTAAGAGATTGAAGCTTCAAACTTCACCATATACTTTCGTATATTGCACATATTTTTGTCTGAAAAAATTGGTGAGGTCGGTCGTATATATAGTATATATCCCCCACAACCGATTGTTCAGATAAGAAACTTTTCGTAATTACGTCGAAGTAAGCGGGTTAGTAGACACGGGCACAGATATAACTATTATGAAAAAAAGTACATTCGACAAGGTTGGTGGAGGTGTGTTGCAAACATATATGCAACAGCTTCGCGGCCTCGGTACTAAATCTACAAAACCAATTGGGTACTTCGTTGCTGAAGTTGGTGTTGACGACTTATTGACGCAGCAAAAATTCATTGTAGTATCCGACAATGACGTCATGTATGATACGCTACTGGATTACGATTTTATTTCGAAGTTCAACTTAGCGACGACGGCAGATGGATATAAGTTTTCTCTACTAAACGTGGTGGAAACTTATGAGGATGTTAATCAGATAAGTATTTATAATGTAACCGAATCAAATTCTCATGTTGATGTTCCTCCGCAGTACGAAGACGAAATTCGCTCCTTGATTACCAATTACAATCCAGTCGATTATGTTGGAGAATGTCCAGTTGTATTGAAGATCATTCCGGATGGTAACGTTGTACCATTCAGGTACTCTCCAAGTCGCACACCATTCCACGAAGTTGAAGCAGTCAACAAGCAAATTTATGAGTGGCTTAGATTTGGAATCAAAAGACAGCTCTTAAAATAGGGCAGTAATTACGAAAAGTTTCTTATCTGAACAATCGGTCGGTCGTATATATAGTATATATCCCCCACAACCGATTGTTCAGATAAGAAACTTTTCGTAATTACTGCCCTATTTTAAGAGCTAGAGGCTTCAAATTTCAAGGAATGCTTACGTATATAACATATATTGTTGTTTGAAAAATTATAAAGGTCGGTTGGTATATATAGTATATATATGGTGTTATATATAGTATATATATGTAAAGTTATGCAATTAATAACGTTTATTATTCAATTCAAAGTTGAGTATTCAAAAATAAGTACAATTAAAGTTATGGTTTAAAGTGGATTACAAATAAAGTAGGTTGGTACAGCGAATAAGTATAGTAATGACGGCTACTTTGGTCGACGGCTGATTTCGACTGACTGTCCGCTCGCTATTAGTTTTTCTCCGAGCTACTTTACTCAGGCTGTGCGCTCTTCCTTCGCGTTGAGTGTTTTACGTTTGCCGTGCCATATGTGTTGGTATTTGCATGCTGCATGCACAGTGCCACCTCACCCGACTTATATTCGACCACCCTGATTAGTCATCAGCCTCAGATGTCAAAAGCTCTTCGTTGTTGACTGTATACTTCCAAAGTTTCATATTATCGCAACTCGTGGACGTATTACAGGGCCCCTCTATATCTGCCAACTTTCTAACGTTGAACCTGCCATTTCGTTTAACTTGTGTGATTTCGTACGGGCCGAGATATTCGCTAGGAAACTTTCGTCCGACTACAAACTACGTGCGTCGTATTGCTACTAAATCGTCCTTGTGCCGGTACTCCTCCTTTCGTTTGCTATCCGACTGCTTCTTGTATTGATTCTGAGCGCGCTCTATTTCGTGCCTCGCCTCACGCCGCAACTTGTACCGCCCTTCGTCGTATGCATCATATAACCCCTGCTCGAGTAAAAGTTGTATCTGGTCACTGCATGTGTGGTTCATTTTAACGCCAAACATAAGTTCAAACGGTGGCCGCTTTGTAGACGCATGAGTATGTGAATTAATCGCTTGCTGTACTTTTGGAACTAACTTGAACAATTTTGCAGGTTCTTCTGCCGAGAGTTTGCAAAAATCGCCAGAACCGTTCGATTCTTCTTTCGATCTGTCCATTTCCACGTGGGCCCCCGGTAGTGCTCCAGATGTGATCAATACCCCTCTCCTTTACGTGCTCGGCAAACATATGTGCCGTGAACGCGGCACCTCTATCGGTAACTATGCGTACTGGGTTTCCAAAAACCGCAGACCATAACTCCAGCTTATGAATCGCTTCTTCGCAGCCTGTGCTCTTTGTGGGGTAAAGCCACACAAATTTGGTAAACGCGTCGACGATTGCCAAGATATATTTATACTGCTTTGAGGTAGCGTCCATTGGTCCCAGATGGTCAACATGCAACGTATGCAATGGTTGGTCACCTTTATCAATTACGTGCAGATAACCCTCTTTTTTACCCAGCTTCTTATTATAAATGATACATTTTACACAATTTTTGATTAACTGCGTAACATTTTGTTCCAGGTGTGGTATCCAATAATTTTGTTGTATAGCATGCAAAGTTTTCTGCACCGCAAAGTTTTTAAATACGAGCTGCCAACTCCGACCCTACTATCATAACCTGCTGTGGGTATCGACTGAGGCAATCAACGAGCTTCAACCTTTCGCCTGCTCGGTGCTCTAAACTAAATTAGAAGTCTTGTAAATAAAACACCCACGAAGCAACTTCTCGGGGTACATCCTTTTTACTTAACGTTTGTTTGAACGCTGCGCAATCAGTTACCAGCTTAAAAGGAATGCCCAACAGATAGTTACGAAACTTTTTAAAAGCGAGGTATACCGCCTTCGCTTCCAAAACATAGCTGTGCAGTCGCGCCTCTGCTTCCGTCGACTTTTTGCCCCAGAAGTACACTGGGCATAGCTGGCCGCTATACCACTGCAATTTCATTTCTGTTGTACAACCTTAGCACTGGCTCTTTAGTCAAACAATTTTTCAGCGTTTGGACGGCTTCGACTTCAGCTGGACCGATAGCAAATACAGAGTCTTTACGTAGCAGATTTGTTAATGGCCTGGCGATGTGTGAGTATCCCTTAATGAACTTTAAAAAAAAAATCCCGTTAAGCCCAAAAACGACTGCACGGCCTTAACATTTTTTGGGATCGCAAACTTGTTAACCGCATCCGTTTTCTCTTTGCCTGGCCACACGCATCCATCTTTAACAAAGTGGCCCAGAAAACTTACAGACGCCTGCATAAAATGGCATTTTGGCCATTTGATTTTCAACCCGTGTTCTGCTGCTGTTGCAAAAACCAGCTTTGTTTTACGAAGCCAATCATCAGCTGTTTCTGTATGAATGATAATATCGTCCATATATATGTCTAGGACGTTATTATTTATTAGATTCTGGAACACGTAGTTAACGAAACGTATAGAAACGGCGGGAGAGTTTCAGAAGCCAAACCGAGCCCGATTAAATTCGTGAAGTCCCTTGTCGTTGCGAAAGCGGTGTATTTTTTGCTACTCTCTTCAATGGGTACGTGGAAAACCCCATTTTCCAAATTCAAAACCGTAAACAATTTAGACTTCTGCAACTTTTCGAGTACGTCCTCAATTATAGGGACCGGAAAACAATCTTTTAGTACAGCCGAGTAAAGTTTTCGAAAATCCACACAAATGCGGCACGTACCGTCCTTTTTCTTCACGATAACTATGCGGCTGGCGAAGTTGGACGTCGACTGTCTTATGATTCCAAATCTAAGCCACTCATAAATTTGCTTGTTGACTGCTTCAACTTCGTGGAATGGTGTGCGACTTGGAGAGTACCTGAACGGTACAACGTTACCATCCGGAATGATCTTTAATACAACTGGACATTCTCCAACATAATCGACTGGATTGTAATTGGTAATCAAGGAGCGAATTTCGTCTTCGTACTGCGGAGGAACATCAACATTAGAATTTGATTTGGTTACATTATAAATACATATCTGATTAACATCCTCATAAGTTTCCGCCACGTTTAGTAGAGAAAACTTATATCCATCTGCCGTCGTCGCTAAGTTGAACTTCGAAATAAAATCGTAATCCAGTAGCGCATCATACATGACGTCATTGTCGGATACTACAATGAATTTTTGCTGCGTCAGTAAGTCGTCAACACCAACTTCAGCAACGAAGCACCCAATTGGTTTTGTAGATTTAGTACCGAGGCCGCGAAGCTGTTGCATATATGTTTGCAACACACCTCCACCAACTTTGTCGAATGTACTTTTTTTTATAATAGTTATATCTGCGCCCGTGTCTACTAACCCGCTTATTTCGACGTTCTTAATCTTTATGTTTTTGCAGCGTTTCGAATTATGGACCAGGTTTACAGCAGCAGCTACAGTTGGACAGTCTTTTGACATATGCCCGCCTTTATTGCAACGAAAACACTTTGTTTCTGCTTGGCAATTTTTCCGCATATAATCCGTAGCGCCACAGTTAAAGCAATGTGTTTTCTTTTCGCTTGAATTGTGTGAACGCTTTTCGTTTACGTGTACTTGCCATTTATGCTTTTTGTTGCTTTTTTTCCGCAAAACTATTTTCTCGTAAACATCGTATTGATCTTGCAATTCCTTATGTGACTTACAGCTGCAAAGTTTGCATTTAAATTCGCCTTTTAATTGCAGTCCATTAACAATATAACGAATCACCCACTGCGTGTATATACGTGTAGCCAATTTCTTCATCTGCAGCACATATTCGTGGAAACTTTCATTCTTCTGCTTTTTCCGTTCTCGTAGCTCTGCGTGAACATCAGCACTACATATTTTTGACTTGTCAAATTCGTCTTCCAACATTGTGCGCATTGCACCATATTCGTAAACAGCTACCGATTCAAGAAAAATTTTCGCAGTTTTCGTCATTTTCGCCCTTGCTTGCAAGTACTCCTGTATATTGTTCAAACCGTATGCAGCTGCGTTTAATTCAAAGTTAGTAAACCAGTATTTCACTGGCATATTTCCTCCATCAAATTCGAGTATGATTTTGCCAAAACTTTCTGCCGTAATTTTGGCTTCGGCCTGCTTTGTTTCGTCTGCTTGGATTTTCAATGTAAGCAATTGCACCAACTGTTGTAGCAATTCATTATTCTTACATTCCACAGTCTTGTTTTGTTCTGCCATTGCCGCTGCTTCTTTTACTGCTTTCTGTTGCGCTGCTTCGGCCATGAATTTCTGGGAAGCTGCCTGAGCGTATCCTCACCTCGCTGCCTGCTTTGTTGAGCGTGTGTTGTAACACCGTCTCACTTCCTCTACCTGCTTTGTCTGCTTTTTGACTTTGGTGGTGTTTTTTGAATCGCCTGCGCTTTTGCGACTAGTACGAGTCATATGCGATGAACGGCAATTTTTTTTTACCTTTTTTTTTTTTTGCGACTGAACTGCAACTGTACAAGTACTGTTTTGCCAACTTCAATTTTTGCCTATTGTTCTTCAATTCGGCTGCAACTTACATAAGATTGATTCAATTTGTATTAAGGTTCGGCAGGTTGAGCCCCCAAATGTAAAGTTATGCAATTACTAACGTTTATTATTCAATTCAAAGTTGAGTATTCAAAAATAAGTACCATTAAAGTTATGGTTTAAAGTGGATTACAATTAAAGTAGGTTGGTATAGCGAATAAGTATAGTAATCACGGCTGCTTTGGTGGACGGCTGATTACGACTGACTGTCCGCTCGCTATTAGTTTTTCTCCGAGCTACTTTACTCAGGCTGTGCACTCTTCCTTCGCGTTGAGTGTTTTACGTTTGCCGTGCCATATATGTTGGTATTTACATGCTGTCACAGTGCCGCCTCACCCAACTTGCATTTATATATATATATATTCGCTATTTCAGCCCCATTTTAACAGCTAGAAGCTTCAAATTTCACCAAATGCTTACGTATGTAGCATATATTGTTGTCTGAAAAATCGTAGAGATCGGTTATATATAAAGTATATATATCATACAACCGATTGTTCAGATAAGAAACTTTTCGCAAAATCTGCCCCATTTTAACAGTTATAAGCTTCAAATCTCACCGATTGCTTACGTATATAGTATATATTGTTGTGTAAAAATAGCATTGAGATCGGTGATATATATAATATATATATGATTGTATATATATGATATATATTTTTTGCAATTTCAGCTCCATTTTAACAGCTAGAAGCTTCAATTTTCACAAATCCTTAGGTGTATAGCATATATTGGTGTCTGAAAAAATCATTGAGATCGGCGTTATACATAGAATATATCTCATACAACCGATTGTTAAGATAAGAAACTTTGCGCAATTTCTGCCCCGTTTTAACAGCTAGAAGCTTCAAATTTCACCAAATACTTACGTATATAGCATATGTTGTTGTCTGAAAAAATCATAGAGATCGGTGGTATATATATTATATA